>NC_041391.1:630499998-630520540 GCF_002162155.2 Triticum dicoccoides
CGGCCGAGCTCGCCGCCCCGCGCCCCCCGGCCCCGGATCCGCCTCCTCCGCCTCTTCCCCGACCTCTCCCTCGACTCCGGCCGCAGGATCCGTCCTTCTCCGGCGAACCCCGATCTGGATCTGAGGAAATGAAGGTTGACCCCCGAAATTTGCCAAGTCCCAGATTTTTGTAATAATCATGCCATGTTCGACGCATCATATCTTTACATCCGTAGCTCCGTTTCGTGCGTGTAATATGTCAAATTGTTCGCCTCGACGAGTACATCATTTCATTCCATTGCATTATATTCATTTGAGGTCATCTTGATGCCTGAATCATCATTGTAAGAGTGCTTCATGATGTTATCTACTGTCTGTTAACAGAACAAGCTCTTTTGTTATTTTTGCCATGATTGATGTGTGCATCCTATGAGGTTGATGTCTACATGTGTTTTGAACTATGCCATGTCTTCTTTACAGAGGTGCTTACCATGTATTTTTGTGATCAATGTGGTGACTAGCACAAGCATGCAAACTTGGCTTCGTGATGTTACTGATTTTAGTCTCTGTTCTGCTGTTATTTTGATGCCATGTAAACTTGATGCTACAGAGAGATCCATGCATATTTTGAGATACTTCAGTAAGGATGTTTTGAACATATGGTTGTTCTATATCCATTCATGCCCCTATTTGTAATTATGGAGTAGTCTAGCATGTCATTTTCGTGCTCTACTTTTGCTTCAAAATGTTTCCTGGCAGATTGTTTACATGTTATTCAATTTTACCAAGGTTGCTATAGTTGATCCTTGCATGCTATGAACTTGTTCTTGCCTTGGATTGTTACATAAACATGCCTTCTTGGTGATGCTATGCTTATATTGTCATGCAATGACTTGTGGTGAGTGAATCGAGCTTGTTAAGTAGGGTACATGATGTTGCTGTTTTGCTAGGCTGAATCTGTTATTTCGTGATGCTATATAAACATGTTGCTACTAATCATTCTATGCATAATCTGGAGATGTTCTATAAACATGTTTTCATCTACATGTCATCCTTTATCCATCCATGCCCCTAGTAGCATTTATAGCTTGATGTAGCTTGTTCATATCTTGCTCCAAAGTTGCTTCATAATGTTGCTGTCAGCCTGTTAACATTAAGTTCAGTTGTTTCCATGTGTTTTCCTAGTGATCCTTGCACCTTATGACCTTGCTCTTGCCATGCTTAGCTTCACAAATATGTCTTCTTACTGTTGCGTGCCTTGCCATGCCATGTATTGCTCTGTAGAGAGTTACACAAACTCATCTACATGCCTTCATAATTTTGTTTCTGCCATGTTTGAATCTGTAATATAACTTGCTATGTTTACATGGGTGCCATCATATTTTCTGATCCTTTTTGGCTTATGGTCACTAAAGGACTTTTGATCTATGCTTTGAGTAGAATCATGCCATGTCTTGTTTTGCTATTATAAGTTCCTGTAACATGTTGTTTGATAGCTCTAAATATTGCATCATGATGTTATTTTCTGCAAAGTCTGAATTGTTATTACTTGCAATCTTACCATGTGTGTTTGAGCATGTTCTAGTGATTTCTGGAGATAGCTTAGTGTTCATGTTTTGTTATGCTTTACCTGTACATCATGCCCATGCCTTTTGTTCTCTTGTTGAGGTCCTGTAGCATGTTGTTTTGATGCTTGCAATATGCCTAGTTGCTGTTTTGGACAGATTGTTGCTATAACTTGTTTCATGTGTGTGTGTTGAACCGTTGCTCCGTTTTGAGTGTGCTCTATATGTAACTTGTGTGATTTTGCATGTAGTTTTATATTATCATGTTGCATCCTTGTTTTGAGGTGTTTGCTTGATGTTTGGGTGCATTTTGCATCAATGCCATGTTTAACTTGTTTTGCTCATATCTTCTAGGCCGTAGCTCCGAACTAAATGAACTTTATATGTAACTTGACTAGATTCTCGTGTAGATCATCTTGGTGCATCTTAACTTGATGTTTAACTACTTGAACATAATGTTTATTCAGATCTGGACCAATTTCGAAATATGCATATGAGGACTTACCGGAATTGTTATATGTTGTTCCCGGCCTCATTTAAACTTGCCTTGATGTGTTGTTCTTGTTTGCATCATCTCTTGCCATGAGTAGCTTCATGTAGTCTTGTCATGCATCATGCTTGTTGTGCATCATGTCTTGTCTATGTGTGGTGTGTTTACCATGTTGTGTGCCTCTTCTTGTTAGTTCCTGTTTCGTTGCGATCGTGAGGATTCGTTCGTCTACGGTTGGTTTGGCTTCATCCGTTCGTCTTCTTCATGCACTCGTTCTTCTTCCTTGCGGGATTTCAGGCAAGATGACCGCTACCATGGATCTCACTACTATCATTGCTATGCTAGTTGCTTCGTTCTATCGCTATGCTGCGCTACCTATCACCTATTTATCAAGCCTCCCTATTTGCCATGTCAGCCTCTAACCTTGACACCTTTCCTATGTAAACCGTTGCTTGGCTATGTTACAGCTTTCCTCAGCCCTCTTATAGCGTTGTTAGTTGCAGGTGAAGTTGAAGATTGCTCCATGGTGGACAAGATTTTGATTGGATATCACAATATCTCTTATATTATTAATGCATCTATATACTTGGTAAAGGGTGGAAGACTCGGCCTTTTGCCTGGTGTTTTGTTCCACTCTTGCCGCCCTAGTTTCCATCATACCGGTGTTATGTTCCCAGATTTTGTGTTCCTTACGCGGTCGGGTGATTTATGGGACCCCCTCGACAGTTCGCTTTGAATAAAACTCCTCCAGCAAGGCCCAACCTTGGTTTTACCATTTGCCTCACCACCACCTACCCTTTCCCTTGGGTCGGCCAACCCGAGGGTCATCTTTATTTTAGCCCCCCCCCCGGCCAGTGCTTGTCTAAGTGTTGGTCCGAATTGAGCTGCCTGCGGGGCCACCCCGGGGCAACTTGAGGGTTGGTTTTACTCGTAGCTAGTCTCATTCGGTGTTGCCCTGAGAACGAGATATGTGCAGCTCCTATCGGGATTTTTCGGCGCATCGGGCGGCTTTGCTGGTCTTGTTTTACCATTGTCGAAATGTCTTGTAAACCGGGATTCCGAGTCTGATCGGGTCTTCCTGGGAGAAGGTCTATTCCTTCGTTGATCGCGAGAGCTTGTCATGGGCTAAGTTGGGACACCCCTGGAGGGTATAATCTTTCGAAAGCCGTGCCTACGGTTATAGGCAGATGGGAATTTCTTAATGTCCGGTTGTAGATAACTTGACACCAGATCCGAATTAAAACGCATCAACCGCGTGTGTAGCCGTGATGGTCTCTTTTCGGCGGAGTCCGGGAAGTGGACACGGTTTCTGGGTTATGTTTGACGTAAGTAGGAGTTCAGGATCACTTCTTGATCATTGTTAGCTCACGACCGTTCTGCTTGCTCTCTCCTCGCTCTTATTTGCGTATGTTAGCCACCATATATGCTTAGTCGCTGCTGCAACCTCACCACTTTACCCCTTCCTTACCCTTTTAGCTTTGCTAGTCTTGATACCCATGGTAATGGGATTGCTGAGTCCTCGTGGCTCACAGATTACTACAACAACAGTTGCAGGTACAAGTTTTGCGATGATCATGACGCGAGAGCGATGCTTGCTTTCGTTGAGTTCTTCTTCTGCTTCTTTGATCAGGGGATAGGTTCCAGGTCGGCAGCCTGGGCTAGCAGGGTGGATGTCGTTTGAGTTTCTGTTTGTGTTTCATCCGTAGCCGGATGATGCTCGGATGTATTGTGATGTTGTATTCGTGGGGAATTGTTTGCCTCTTGTATGTATCCCCATTTTATTATGTAATGTTGATGTAATGATATCCACCTTGCAAAAGCGTTTGAATATGCGGGTCTATCCTTGGTGGGACCTTCGAGTTCCTTTTGGATAGGGTCGCATATTGGGCGTGACAAGTTGGTATCAGAGCCTCGACCGACCCTAGGAGCCCCCTTGATTGATCGTGTAGTTTGGCCATTGTTGAGTCTAGAAGAAAACTGTTTTCGGAGTCTAGTTATATCGGAGAGTAGGAATTCTTTTTACTCCTCAGCCCCTTCGTCGATCTGGTAAGGAATCTTGATGTAGGTGTTTTGAATTACTTCTCTTCCCCTTCAAATTTTCTTTAGGATCACGCAGTTGGTTTTCCGATCGTTGTTCCTCAGTTCTTTGCATCCGGTGCATTTCTCGCCAAGTCGACTCGAGCCTCTTCATCTCTGAGTTTAATCCTCAGTTGTTTTCTTTCCCACCCGCCCACCCCTTCTTCCTCTCAAAGCCGGAGTTCATAATCGAGTATCCATCTTACTCGTGTGAAGTCTTTGCTTTCTTTCCTCAATAATTTCAACCGGTGTTTTCTCTTCAAGATATTCGTCGATTTCCCCTTCCAAGTTGCCTTTGTTTTCCCGCCCTCCCACCCTTTTCTTCCCGGAGTCTGAGTCTCTCTCGACAATCAATTTCATTCGTGTGGAACCTCTTCAGTCCTTCGTAAATCATTTCAACCGGTGAATTCTCGTCTTGTTCGTCATTCTTCATCTCTTTTCTTCTTCGGTGGATTCAATTCCATTTTCGGTAGTGATTATATTCTTTCCCTCGGATCAAGTGTTTTCCCCGCTCGTTCGCCTTTCGCCAGTTTATCCTTCCGGAGTGTTCAAGTCATCTCAGGAGATTAGCATGTGTTCCAATTAATTCGAGGTTGTCACCTCATTCAAATATTTCAATTGTTCCGGTGCATCATCTATCTTTTCAAGAATCCTTTTCAACGGTGTTATCTCTTCAGTGGGCCCTAACCCACAGGTCTTTTCCCAGGATCTTACCTGACTCTTCGAATTCCCCCGGAGTTATTCTCAATTCTTTTCAAGTGTGACGTAAGAATGGATCCCATCAGTCAGATGCTTTTCCAAAATCGCGTTCAAACTCTTTTCATTATTGGTTCAACCCTTCCTCTTTTTCATTCTCCCGGAGTATATCAATAATTTTGGTGGTGTTTCCCGTCGTCATTTCAAGATTGAAGAAGAGTTTTCCTCTAAATCTTGTCCGTTCTCTCGAAGATTCGTGGTTCTAGCTTCTTTTATCCTCTCGAATTATTCCAATTGTCAGATATTCTTTTCTTATCCATCCGGAGTGTGTCAGAAGTTGATTTCTGTTTATTTTCACCGGAGGCCATCATTCCAGTTTTCGTTCTCCAGTTATCCCGGCGCTTCATTCAAATGTTCATTAATCAGCTCGAGTTCTCTTCGTTCTCGTCTCTCTAAATCCCCTCAAGCATATTTGCCTTCTAATTCTTCCCGGTGATTCATTCTCTTTCATCAGTAATTTCCGAATTCTAATGGTGGTTCCTTTAGAATCTTTTCCTGGGTTATCATTTTAATCCATTCGTTCTTTCAATCCTACCGGTGGTTCATGAAGACCTTCTCAAGTTTTGTACTATCCCTTCTGTATCCTTTTTCAAGAAGAATAAGTAGTATGCCAAATCCATTGTTGGTCATCAGTTTAATTTGATGAAGGATAAGCATACAATAAATCTTATTCTTATTTCATTCAAGTGAGTAATCTTTTCCTTCGGAGTTTGTTCATGATGAATAAATTCTAGTTTCACGTGTTTTCATATTTTCTCTCCCCGGAGTTCAATTTTCCTCAGCCATTTCGTCGGAACCTCCACTTAAATCATCGCAAGGCTCATCTTATTCTTTACTCCTTCATTCTATCTCATCATCTTTTGTTACCGGAGTTCTTCATGGTGGTTCTTCATGATTTAATTCATTCCTCAAATGTTCATCAAGATTCTTGTTGGTGGAGTTCAAGTATCTTTTCTTCTCGCGTCCCGAAGCGCAAGTAATTATTCATTTTCTTTTGAAGTGAAGTTTTGCATTTCTTCGTTCTTCTAAGCGATCCAATCATTTCCGTTTTCGGCTGTTTATCACCTCATAATTTCTGAGATGTTATCCATAAGTCCACGACAAGCTTATTCTTTTCGTTGTTGATTTTTCTCAACAACTCCGTTCAACCATTCCTTCTAAGTTCTTTTCATTCCATTCTTTCAATCCTTTCCGAAGGTTTTGTGTCATGTCTTCATCAAGTGTCATTCCATCTTATGAAGCTCGTGTTCTATTCCCCCATGTTTTAACCGGAGTGTTGCCTAAATCCTTTCAGTCTTATTCGTTTCTTATCTCGTTCTAACCGGACTTGTTTCATAGTCTATCTGATTTCGTCAGCTTTTGATTCTCGTCATTCTTGTCGTTCCTCTCTTCTTCTCGAATGCTCTCGATTCTTTGCTTCTTCTCTTGAGTTCTTGCTTCACCTCATCCCTTTTCCCTTCCGTCTCGGTCCTAAGATCTCGGGACGAGATCTCTTGTTAGTGGAGGAGTGTTGAAACGCCCCGGATTCGATGCGCCAGGTGTTTTTCAGTTATTCGCCGTCCTTGCCATGTCTTTTGCTTGCGCCTTCCTGGGCGACTTTTCCCATTATAAGGTACATCGCCAACTCAATCAACGCCAAAAAGAGAACCGTCAAGACTTGTTGCTCCCAACGTAGATAAAGACCATCGATCCGGCGTACCGCTGCCTTGAGGTGTTCAGTGAGTCTCGCCGTCGTCTCGTTATCCATCGCGGCTGCCTTGAGGCGCTTCATGATTCTTGTCGTCGTCTCCTTCTCCATCGCCTTCACGATGCGGACCCATACCCACTCAATCACCACGTGAAAAAGAAGCGTCAAGACATATTCTTCCAAGCGTAGAGAAACAGCAATGCCCCGGCGCGTTGCTGCCTTTATGTGCTCCATGAATACAGCCGCCATATCGATGCCCCGGCGCCTCGCTGCCTTGAGGTGCTGCTTGACTATTGCCATCATCTCGTTCTCCATTGCTCTCGGAACTTTGAGATGGGAAGCAAACTATGGAAACAGCCGTGTCGATCGTGTTCTGCGAGTCGATGGCCCCAAAACCCACGTAGGGTGGACTATTTATAGATGCAAGTCCCCAAGATGGTAGGTCGTTTTGGATGGATCTATCCAGCTCAGTCCATGTCGCCCACGAAATCGTTAGCACTGCAGGACATCAGCCGGATCCGATTTCGACACGAGCGTGCTGCACCCGGAACGTGTGGGGAAAATCTTACTCCCTCCATTGAGTTACTTATTTTGGGACGTAGGGAGTACGTCCCACAACTGACCTTCTAGTGCACAGGCCGACTCGCAGCACCGACTCGCTGCGCCGTTGTCACCATTGCAACTTGCAGCACTGTCGCGGCACCAACTAGCTACACCGCCTCGCAGCATCGTCTCACCGTAGCGGCGCCGCCTCCACTCGTAACAGCACTGCTTGCCATAACGGTGACATCGACAAGCTCTTGCAATGTCAGCTCATGCTGCAGCGCCCACGCAAGCACCTGTTCGCAACATCGACCACACCTCAAAGCAATAGCCGATCCCTAAAAATCGGTTTCATTTTACTCCTTTAACGGGCACATAGCCCAATCCCCTAAACCACATAGCGGAGTAATTTGTTTACTCCACCTCTTATCCAGCGCCTAAATATGCTCACCCGCGACTACGTGGAGTAAAAACTCTAACCTCTCTCGCACCTCCTCACCCCTACCGCCTCTTCACCGGCGACCCTCCGCTACCTCTTCGCCTCGCTTGGCCCTCACCACCCTTCTACCCAAGTCCGAGCCCTTCACCAGCTGTCGCTGGAATCGAGGTGAAATGATGTCGTCGTCGCCTTAACCGATTCATCAGATTGCTCTCGAATCTTCTTGTTGGCGGCCGCCGCATTTGCCCGTGCTTACACACCATTCCAGGTCATTGCCACGCGTTGCTACCCGCTGGTTCGGCCTAAACGTTGTCGGCTGGCCGGTGCACCAACACCGCCTTGCAATTGTTTGACTGTTTGCCTAGGTGGGTTTTTAAAAAAAAATCTTCATTCATTTCGTTTTGTTTTGCACAATTGAATTGAACTGAGTTGTTTGAATTGAAGATGAATAGGTTGAGAGAGATGATATGCGAGGATTCATCATCATCTGAAGACAAAGAAAACGATGAGGACTTTGAAACTATTCTTAGCATGATTTTCAATGATGATATTCGGCGGCCGAAAAGAGGTCGGATCGCAGTTTGGCCGCATACAACTCAACCGTGATACAGCTGGAAGCCATGCCAAGATAATGAGAGATTACTCTGATCCGAAGAAGTACTTTCGCCGGCGCTTCCGGATGCAGACAAGTATTTTTCTCTCGGCATTGCAAAAGTGTTGAGAAGTATGATGATTGGTTCACTAGTAGAAAACGGAGGTTTAATACCGGTTCATAAGGGCCTTTAATACCGGTTCTGTAACCGGCACTAAAGAGTGGAGACTAAAGCCCCCCCCCCCTTTAGTATCGGTTCGGCACGAACCGCCACTAAAGGCCCACCACATGGCTGAGCTCGCGTCGTGGTATGGGGGACCTTTAATACCGGTTGGTGTTATCAACCGGTACTAAAGGTATTTTTTTTTGAATTTTTTTTTGAAATTTTTGAAAAAAAAATTGATTTTTTTTCGATTTTCAATTTTCTGAATTATTTGATGATTTAGTCTCTAATCGCTCCTCTTAACTACTCAAGTGTGGATCACTCATTCCAAATCGTCTAACTTCCCGACCGGTCACCCATCCTCTCACTCCCCCAGCCTGAGCACGCTTAACTTCAGAGTTCTATTCCCCCTACTTTCCAAGTCTGCACTTGTTGTTTTCCTAACAAATGTAAGCTGTAAATCCTATTAACCCTCAGCAGTTTAGCTTGAGCATTAGGTCACACATTTCACCGTTTGAGTTTGAAATTATTATTCTAAAAAACAGTAATTATTTAGTAACACTAATATTTCTTAAATAAGTTTGACCATAGTTTGACCATAGTTTGACCATATTTGACCAAAATTCAAAAAAATGAAATAATTATTTAGTAACACTAATATTCTTGAATAAGTATGTAGTAACATTAATACTTCTTGAATAAGTAGTTTGACCATAGTTTGACCAGATTTAACCAAAATTAAAAAAAACTTAAATTTGAGCATATCTTTTTCTCCTTTTGGAATTTGAGGATTCTAAAAAATTGCAAACAGGCCATAGGCCGTCAAAATTGGATGCGGATTTTCGTGCTGAGTTTTTTGATATATTATACGTTTTTTCCAACATCGTATGCAAAAGTTATAGCCGTTTTACATTTTCCCTACACTTTTTGCAAAACATGTCCAAATTTAAGTTTTTTAATTTTCCTAACTAGTAGATGTAGTAATATAACTACATCTCAAAGAATTTTATTTTTTGAATTTTTTATCATTTTCTTTTGTATTTTTCAAAACTGAAATGATGATATACAGGGGGGTAGAGATTGAAAATTGCCCTTTAGTACCGGTTTGTGCCACGAACCGGTACTATAGGTCAAACCCCTTTAGTACCGGTTCGTGGCACGAACCGGTACTAAAGGTTAGTCCTTTAGTACCGGTTTGTGCCACGAACCGGTACTAAAGGTGATCGCGGGGCCCCGGCCTGACGCCAGCCTGCCACCACCCCTTTAGTACCGGTTCGTGGCACGAACCGGTACTAAAGGTTCAAAACGAACCGGCATTAATGCATAGCCGTTCGAACCGGCACTATGGTACCATTAGTACCGGGCCAAAATCAAACCGGCAGTAATGTGTCTCACATTAGGTCGTTTTTCTACTAGTGGTTCAAGATTAGAAGGAATGCATGCAAAGAGATAAGTGTAAGCCCTTTGATGAAGTGCATTGTGGCTGTTCATGTTTTGGCATTTGGGTGTCGGCCGATGCAATTGACGACTATGTCGGCACTAGTGAAGACACATTCTTGGAGGTCGCTCGAATGTTCACTAAAGCAGTGGTCGATATTTTTGGACTAGACTACTTGAGGGCACCACCCAATGAGGAAGACACCGCGAGGCTAATGACGGAGGGTGAAACAAGAGGATGTACATGGATGCTTAGATCATTTGAATGTATGCACTGGACCTGAAAGAATTGTTTTGCAGGGTGGAAATGTCAGTACAAAGACCACTACAACAATCCAACGATCATTCTCGTGGCAGTTGCAATGAAGGATCTTTGGATATGACATTCATTCTTTGGTTTGCCTGACTCTCACAGTGACCCGAATGTGCTGCCGAGATCACCACAGTTTGCTAGGCTTATTACAGAAGATGCTCCTCCTTGCAACTATACATTCAATGGGCACAACTTATCTTTGAAGGGATTCAATAGGCACAACTACACGATGGGTTACTACCTTGTGGATGGCATCTATCCCCCATGGGCCACCTTAGCCAAAAGAATTCCATGTCCAAAAGGTAACAAAAACATTCACTTTGACCGACGTCAAGAAGTAGCTAGAAAAGATGTGGAGAGATCCATCAGTGTGCTTTAGAAGTGCTCTGCCATTGTCCGTGGCCTTGCCGAGTACTGGAGCTCAAAGGTTCTATGAAAAATTATGACTTGTTGTATCATATTGCATAACAGGATCCTTGAAAACTTTTGGTACATCATCAACGGAATTCCTGTTGAGCCCGAGTATGATCTAAATAGGATCAAGGCATTCCTTGAAGCGCATCGTAGGATCACCGACAAGTTCATAACCAGCTCCAAGAAGATCTTCTTGAGCATCACTGGAAACTTCATAGCACTTCCTAGTTGTGATTTTACATGTTATTTGCTACATTAATATTGAACCATTCGGTGTGTTGTAAACTATGGATTCGGTTTGTAAACTATATTTGTGATTTGCTTAAACTTTCACATTTATGTTTGGTTTCTATATGTGTGCTAATATGTAGTTGCAATGTATACTATAATTGCATAAGTTATAAAAAACAAAATTATATTCCGTTATGTTTAGGGGATCGGTTAGGTCCGGACAAAAGTTGTAAACATACTCCACTAAGCTTTATTCGATCGGATACTCTTCTATTTTTAGGGATCGGCTAGAGTTGCTCTTATAGCTTTAGCCATGTTACGACACTCTAGCTTTTTTGTCTCTCGCGGCAACAACCTTCCCTGGCTCGACCGTCAGCTTGCAACACCGCCTTTGCACCTTGATTACTTCTGATCCAGTTTTAGATATTATTAGTTTCTACCTTTTTCCTCAAGGGTGACCCTGTACACCAAACACATGTGAAATAATGTTAATAGATAGAAATTCAAACAAGCTATCTATCATTAGAAAAGCTTGCCTGACTGTGAGACCGACTGGTCGAACAGAGATGAAAGTCGGCCATAGTGATTCGAAGAGTCCCACGTGGAAGAGCTCTCGCTCAATGGATAAAAGGTACACCGGGAATACAGGCTGATGACTCCCAAGAGCTCTTATCGACGGAGTCGTTTGGCACCTCGATGTTGACTCATCACATCCTGGGGTTGAAGAAGGTCCCAAGGGTTCAGTTGTTCACCGATGAAAGTGGTATGTGAGTTGGGTTCAGAACATCGTGAGACAGTTCGGGTCCTATCTACCGTTGGTGTTAAAGGGAAAACTGTGAGGAGGCAGCCCGTGTCCTAGATTGTAAATCACACATTGTTTGGAGATAGATCAGTGATATGGAAATAGGCCAGAGCTGATGTGTTCGGACGCAGTTTGTCATCCAACATGGTACCCATCAGTCCGCAGACCAGTCCAGTTGTCCAAAATCCCGCAAATCGGACACAAACCAGGGGGCTTTTGCTGACATCTGGACCGCTGCCACACACACATCTGACACCCTGGTCCCACCCAAAAACCTCTTCGCCTGAAAAACCTTCTTTGCGCAAAGAGGTTGCCACACATTCATGTCGGTCGGCACTGCTCCAGAGGGGACATGACTCCACGACATTGATGTCAGTACGAGCAATGCAACCGGACGAACAGGAAGCGCCACTTCAATGTTGACGCGGCGATCGAGAAGCCTACTCCGGCTGATGAAACACATTGAAGCCGGCTTCCGTTCCTTCGCCTCGCAGTGCCTATTTAAGCTCGGCTCTGGCACCATCCGTATCACAGCGCATCACTCCTCTCCACTCATAGCCTCTCTAGTTCTCTCCTCTCCAGTACCGTCCACAACACACTACCCACACCATGACGAAGTCATGGTTCTCCGGGCCGGCAAGCGACAACCCCCAATCTCCCTCTGGATCAGGATCTTGGCGCCATCGTCATCACTCTCTTGGGTCCTCGACATCCATGGCGGCCTCCTCCCCTGAGAAGGAGGAGATCGTCATCTCCTCCTATGACGAGGAGGAGTAGTCGTTGCACCCCTGGCAGAGGTGGCAATGACGGACAAGGAGCATCAGTGGCAAATGAACCTGATGATCAAGCGGTCGATGCACTATTGTGGTCTGGTGCCGCCCTCCCCGCCGTCAGGCCGTGTGTAGGAGGGGTCGGGCATCGCATTGTGTCTCGCGTGGCAAGACCGTGAAAGAGGAGGTAAGATCGCGAAGGCGCTTGGGTGGCTCCTCCACTACCTTCGTGGCTGTGGTGATAGCGGCTCCTTATTGTCACAGAGCATCATGGCAGCCGAGGAGAGGGTGGCCAGGGAGGCAACGTGGTGGGAGTGGCGCAACATGACGCACTGCTCGACGTTCGAAAAAGCCCGATGAGGCGCCGACTTGGGTCCGCGCGGACCGCGACCTCGTAAAGGCCTGGGCCTGCGGTCGGTCGTTAAATCAGTGAAGATGGCCACGTGGCGCCTACGTCGCCTCGGCTGGGAGCTCGTGAAGATTGGCGAGGATTGATCTCTCGGGGAGACCGTCGCTGCCGCCTGCGGTAGGGGCAAGGGGCAAGGCTCCCCCGCCAGGGTCGGCGTTGCCAGGGTCGGCGTTGGATGCGGTGGCCCTCCATACGTCGCAGGAGGAAGCATAGCGGCTCATCCACGAGCGCTAGGCGGCGACTGGCAGGGCTGACGCGCCCTTCCGCAACGGGAGGGGACCACTTTGACAACGACGGCGCGACGGTGACAGCGACATCAATGGAGGTGCCGTCGGGCAGACCGACCGAGCGTACGAGGTCACTATCCAGTACAAGATAGTCTAGTTTTTTTAGGTTTCAGTTGAACGGACGAAATATCGTCTAGTTTACATAAATTCTGGCATAAGTTATGTCCGTTTGAGCGAAATCCATCATGTTTGGAAGAATTGTGTCGGAATGAGTTTGAGTTGCGGGTGGAGATTTGCGGCGAGCATTGGATGGGCGGCTCCCGAACCACTATCCACATATGCGTCCGTGGACTGATAGTGTGTTTGTTTTAGGGGTCCGTGTTGGAGATGCCCTTAGGCCAACTCCATTGCACGACCCTAAACGGACGTCCGTTTTGTCCAGATTCTGTCCATTTGGGTAGGGCAATGGGGTCGTGTCCGGGCCTGTCCTGGGATGCCGTGGCCGTGCGCCCAGCACGCGGCCGCATCCTTTGGCCCCATCCTGTCCGTCGCGGCCAAAAATGCCCATATATTCATATCAAAACAAGTTTGCACGTCCAAATATTAATTGTCTAAGAATAAAAATAGTTTTACAACCCAATCGAAATTGTCTCTAATAAAATAGTTTTACAACCAAATCAAAGTTGTCTTGAATGAACATAATGAACCAATACATCTATTGGTTGCCTATGTGACTCCACACGTGCTCAACCAAGTCATTTAAAGATCCAAATGAGTGTGCCAATCACGCATTTCACGATGAAATTGGGCAAACTGTTCAAACATGGGCGGTTCTTGGTGCAGGGGCTCAACATTTTCATCTTGAAAATCAAATCCTTGGTCGAAGATGTTGTCATAACGCTCGTCCTCGACGATCATGTTGTGCATAATCACACAAGCAGTCATCACCTCTCAAAGCTTCCCTTCATCCCATGTCAGTGCAGGGGTTCGAACGATACCCCATCGGGATTGAAGCACACCAAAGAGCATGTTCCACATCCTTTCTAGCACTCTCTTGCATTTGGGCAAATCTCTTTCTCTTCTCACCTTGGAGGTTCGAGATTGTCTTCATAAAAGTTGACCACTAAGGATATATACCATCAGCTAGATAGTATCCCTTGTTGTACTGGTGGCCATTGATCTCAAAGTTGACAGGTGGGGAGTGGCCTTCTGCAAGCCATGCGAAGACTGGAGAACGCTGTAGCACGTTGATATCATTGTGAGAACCTGCCATGCAAAAGAATGAATGCCATATCCAAAGATCTTGCGAAGCCACAACTTCTAATATGACAGTGCATGCTTTAACATGCCCCTTGTACTGGCCCTGCCAAGCAAATGGGCAGTTCTTTCACTCCCAGTGCATACAATCTATGCTGCCAAGCATGCCTGTAAAACCTCTAGCTGCATTGGTCGCCAACAATCTCTTTGTATCAGCGACAGTTGGCTGCCTCAAGTACTCAAGGCCAAACACTGCCACCACGGCCCTGTAGAAGCTGTACAATGATAGCAGACATGTGGACTCACTCATATGCACATACTCATCCACCAGATCGCCTGGAATTCCATATGCAAGCATGCGGATGGCCGCGGTGCATTTTTGGTAAGAGGGGAATCCAAGCTTGCCAAGGGCATCCATCTTACACTCGAAGTATGGGTCATGAGCAACCATTCCCTCTCTGATACGATTGAACACATGCCTTGCCATACGAAAACAGCGACGGAATTTATTCGGCTTGAAGAGCGGGGTGTTCACAAAGTAATCGGCATAGACCAGGGCGTGGCCTCTCTCCCTGTTGTGGTTCAGGTTGGGAGCACGGCCAGGGAGTGACCCCCTGTACCGAGGAAGCTGCAGTTCAATGTGGTCGTGGGCGACCAGTGCAGCCACCACAAGATCTTCATCATCTGACGACGAATCGTCCGATGAATAAATGAAGTGGTGGAAGAAAAATTCATCTCCACTGTCCATACCTTTGTGGTCAAATTGTCGAACACCTTGCGTTCGTGCTGGCAAAGAGGCCGCAACGATCACCTCGATGCAACAGGGGTGGCTGGCGGCCGGCTACTGGCCGCTCTGGAGCACTCGTCGGAAGCTGCCGTGGCAGCCGTGGTATGTCGCGGCGGTCGTATCCCCTTTGCCACCGGCTACGACGGCGACGGCCAAATCTCCTCCAATCGACGGCCAAAACTACGACGAAAGCGCGTGTAACGCCCCTGATTCGATGCGCCAGGTGTCTTTCAGTTATTTGCCGTCCTTGCCATGTCTTTTTCTTGCGTGTTGCATTTTATCATGTCATCATGTGCATCTCATTTTGCATACGTGTTCGTCTCATGCATCCAAGCATTTTCCCCATTGTCCGTTTGCAATCCGGCGCTCCTATGTCATCTGGCGTCCCCTTCTTGCCTCTCTTAGTGAGCGGGTGTTAAACGTTCTCGGAATGGATCGAGTCTTGCCAAGCGGCCTCGGTATAGCACAATAGACCGCCTGTCAAGTTTCGTGCCATTTGGAGGACGTTTGTTACTCCAACGGTTAACCGGGTAACCGCAAAAGCCTCCTTCTCTTTGCAGCCCAACACCCCTTCCAAACTGGCCCAAAACCCATCTAACTCCCCTCCATGCTCTCGGTCGTTCGATCACGATCGTGTGGGCGAAAATCGTGCCTCATTTGGAGTCTCCTAGCTCCCAAAAACTATATATATATGTCCTCCCCTCCATTTTTCGCGGATCAAATCCCCCCGAAACCCTAGTTTTCCCCTCCGCGCCACGCCGGACATGTCCGTCCCGAGCCGGACATGTCCGCCGCCGCTCCCCAGCCAATTGCAGCCCGACGCGTGGCATCGCCGCCGCCCCTCCGCCGCCGGCCCGTCTGGCCCACGGGGAGCCCGCCCCGGGCCGGATCGGGCCCGACCTCCGCCGCCCCGCGCGCTCGCGCTGCCCGAGCGCCGCCGCGCCCCGCCCGCCGGCGCGTCGCCGCCGCCTCACCGGCGCCTCCCCGCGCCGCCTCCCGGGACCCCGCCGCCGCAGTCGCCTTCCTCCGCCGCTCGCCGCCTCCTCCCCGGCCCCGAGCAGCGCCGCCCCGTGCCTCCTCCTTCGGCCGCCGCCGTTGCTCGCCGGCCGGAGCCGAGCTCCGCCGCCTGCGCTCGCCGACCGCCGCCCTGGCCTCCTCGCCGGCCGAGCTCGCCGCCCCGCGCCCCCTGGCCCCGGATCCGCCTCCTCCGCCTCTTCCCCGACCTCTCCCTCGACTCCGGCCGCAGGATCCGTCCTTCTCCGGCGAAACCCGATCTGGATCTGAGCAAACGAAGGTTGACCCCCGAAATTTGCCTAGTCCCAGATTTTTGTAATAATCATGCCATGTTCGACACATCATATCTCTGCATCCGTAGCTCCGTTTCGTGCGTGTAATATGTCAAATTGTTCGGCTCGACGAGTACATCATTTTATTCCATTGCATTATATTCATTTGAGGTCATCTTGATGCCTGAATCATCATTGTAAGAGTGCTTCATGATGTTATCTACTGTCTGTTAACAGAACGAGCTCTTTTGTCATTTTTGCCATGATTGATGTGTGCATCCTATGAGGTTGATGTCTACATGTGTTTTGAACTATGCCATGTCTTTTTTACAGAGGTGCTTACCATGTATTTTTGTGATCAATGTGGTGACTAGCACAAGCATGCAAACTAGGCTTCATGATGCTACTGATTTTAGTCTCTGTTCTGCTGTTATTTTGATGCCATGTAAACTTGATGCTACAGAGAGATCCATTCATATTTTGAGATACTTCAGTAAGGATGTTTTGAACATATGGTTGTTCTATATCCATTCATGCCCCTGTTTGTAATTATGGAGTAGTCTAGCATGTCATTTTCGTGCTCTACTTTTGCTTCAAAATGTTTCCTGGCAGATTGTTTACATGTTATTCAATTTTACCAAGGTTGCTATAGTTGATCCCTGCATGCTATGAACTTGTTCTTGCCTTGGATTGTTACATAAACATGCCTTCTTGGTGATGCTATGCTTATATTGTCATGCAATGACTTGTGGTGAGTGAATCGAGCTTGTTAAGTAGGGTACATGATGTTGCTATTTTGCTAGGCTGAATCTGTTATTTCGTGATGCTATATAAACATGTTGCTACTAATCATTCTATGTATAATCTGGAGATGTTCTATAAACATGTTTTGATCTACATGTCATCCTCTATCCATCCATGCCCCTGGTAGCATTTATAGCTTGATGTAGCTTGTTCATATCTTGCTCCAAAGTTGCTTCATAATGTTGCTGTCAGCCTGTTAACATTAAGTTCAGTTGTTTCCATGTGTTTTCCTAGCGATCGTTGCACCTTATGACCTTGCTCTTGCCATGCTTAGCTTCACAAATATATCTTCTTACTGTTGGGTGCCTTGCCATGCCATGTATTGCTCTGTAGAGAGTTGCACAAACTCATCTACATGCCTTCATAATTCTGTTTCTGCCATGTTTGAATCTGTAATATAACTTGCTATGTTTACATGGGTGCCATCATATTTTCTGATCCTTTTTGGCTTATGGTCACTAAAGGACTTTTGATCTATGCTTTGAGTGGAATCATGCCATGTCTTGTTTTGCTATTATAAGTTCCTGTAACATGTTGTTTCATAGCCCTAAATATTGCATCGTGATGTTATTTTCTGCAAAGTCTGAATTGTTATTACTTACAATCTTACCATGTGTGTTTGAGCATGTTCTAGTGATTTCTGGAGATAGCTTAGTGTTCATGTTTTGTTATGCTTTACCTGTACATCATGCCCATGCCTTTTGTTCTCTTGTTAAGGTCCTGTAGCATGTTGTTTTGATGCTTGCAATATGCCTAGTTGCTGTTTTGGGCAGATTGTTGCTATGACTTGTTTCATGTGTGTGTGTTGAACCGTTGCTCCGTTTTGAGTGTGCTCTATATGAAACTTGTGTGATTTTGCATGTAGTTTTATATTATCATGTTGCATCCTTGTTTTGAGGTGTTTGCTTGATGTTTGGGTGCATTTTGCATCAATGCCATGTTTAACTTGTTTTGCTCATATCTTCTAGGCCGTAGCTCCGAACTAAATGAACTTTATATGTAACTTGACTAGATTCTCGTGTAGATCATCTTGGTGCATCTTAACTTGATGTTTAACTACTTGAACATAATGTTTATTCAGATCTGGACCAATTTCGAAATATGCATATGAGGACTTACCGGAATTGTTATATGTTGTTCCCGGCCTCATTTAAACTTGCCTTGATGTGTTGTTCTTGTTCGCATCATATCTTGCCATGAGTAGCTTCATGTAGTCTTGTCATGCATCATGCTTGTTGTGCATCATGTCTTGTCTATGTGTGGTGTGTTTACCATGTTGTGTGCCTCTTCTTGTTAGTTCCTGTTTCGTTGCGATCGTGAGGATTCGTTCGTCTACGGTTGGTTCGGCTTCATCTGTTCGTCTTCTTCATGCACTCGTTCTTCTTCCTTGTGGGATTTCAGGCAAGATGACCGCTACCCTGGATCTCACTACTATCATTGCTATGCTAGTTGCTTCGTTCTATCGCTATGCTGCGCTACCTATCACCTATTTATCAAGCCTCCCTATTTGCCATGTCAGCCTCTAACCTTGACACCTTTCCTATGCAAACCGTTGCTTTGCTATGTTACCGCTTTGCTCAGCCCTCTTATAGCGTTGTTAGTTGCAGGTGAAGTTGAAGATTGCTCCATGGTGGACAAGATTTTGATTGGATATCACAATTTCTCTTATATTATTAATGCATCTATATACTTGGTAAAGGGTGGAAGACTCGGCCTTTTGCCTGGTGTTTTGTTCCACTCTTGCCGCCCTAGTTTCCATCATACCGGTGTTATGTTCCCAGATTTTGTGTTCCTTACGCGGTCGGGTGATTTATGGGACCCCCTCGACAGTTCGCTTTGAATGAAACTCCTCCAGCAAGGCCCAACCTTGGTTTTACCATTTGCCTCACCACCACCTACCCTTTCCCTTGGGTCGGCCAACCCGAGGGTCATCTTTATTTTAGCCCCCCCCCCCGGCCAGTGCTTGTCTAAGTGTTGGTCCGAATTGAGCTGCCTGCGGGGCCATCCCGGGGCAACTTGAGGGTTGGTTTTACTCGTAGCTAGTCTCATCCGGTGTTGCCCTGAGAACGAGATATGTGCAGCTCCTATCGGGATTTTTCGGCGCATCGGGCGGCTTTGCTGGTCTTGTTTTACCATTGTCGAAATGTCTTGTAAACCAGGATTCCGAGTCTGATCGTGTCTTCCTGGGAGAAGGTCTATTCCTTCGTTGATCGCGATAGCTTGTCATGGGATAAGTTGGGACACCCCTGCAGGGTATAATCTTTCGAAAGCCGTGCCTGCGGTTATAGGCAGATGGGAATTTGTTAATGTCCGGTTGTAGATAACTTGACACCAGATCCGAATTAAAACGCATCAACCGCGTGTGTAGCCGTGATGGTCTCTTTTCGGCGGAGTCCGGGAAGTGGACACGGTTTCTGGGTTATGTTTGACGTAAGTAGGAGTTCAGGATCACTTCTTGATCATTGTTAGCTCACGACCGTTCTGCTTGCTCTCTCCTCGCTCTTATTTGCATATGTTAGCCACCATATATGCTTAGTCACTGCTGCAACCTCACCACTTTACCCCTTCCTTACCCTTTTAGCTTTGCTAGTCTTGATACCCATGGTAATGGGATTGCTGAGTCCTCGTGGCTCACAGATTACTACAACAACAGTTGCAGGTACAGGTTTTGCGATGATCATGATGCGAGAGCGATGCTTGCTTGCGTTGAGTTCTTCTTCTTCTTCTTCGATCAGGGGATAGGTTCCAGGTCGGCAGCCTGGGCTAGCATGGTGGATGTCATTTGAGTTTCTATTTGAGTTTCATCCGTAGCCGGATGATGCTCGGATGTATTGTGATGTTGTATTCGTGGGGAATTGTTTGCCTCTTGGATGTATCCCCATTTTATTATGTAATGTTGATGTAATGATATCCACCTTGCAAAAGCGTTTGAATATGCGGGTCTATCCTTGGTGGGACCTTCGAGTTCCTTTTGGATAGAGTCGCATATTGGGCGTGACAAGTTGGTATCAGAGCCTCGACCGACCCTAGGAGCCCCCTTGATTGATCGTGTAGTTTGGCCGTTGTTGAGTCTAGAAGAAAACTGTTTTCGGAGTCTAGTTGTATCGGAGAGTAGGAATTCTTTTTACTCCTCAGCCCCTTCGTCGATCTGGTAAGGAATCTTGATGTAGGTGTTTTGAATTACTTCTCTTCCCCTTCAAATTTTCTTTAGGATCACGCAGTTAGTTTTCCGATCGTTGTTCCTCAGTTCTTTGCATCCGGTGCATTTCTCGCCAAGTCGACTCGAGCCTCTTCATCTCTGAGTTTAATCCTCAGTTGTTTTCTTTCCCACCCGCCCACCCCTTCTTCCTCTCAAAGCCGGAGTTCGTAATCGAGTATCCATCCTACTCGTGTGAAGTCTTTGCTTTCTTTCCTCAATAATTTCAACCAGTGTTTTCTCTTCAAGATATTCGTCGATTTCCCCTTCCAAGTTGCCTTTGTTTTCCCGCCCTCCCACCCTTTTCTTCCCGGAGTCT
>NC_041391.1:630520998-630523759 GCF_002162155.2 Triticum dicoccoides
GTCTCTCTCGACAATCAATTTCATTCGTGTGGAACCTCTTCAGTCCTTCGTAAATCATTTCAACCGGTGAATTCTCGTCTTGTTCGTCATTCTTCATCTCTTTTCTTCTTCGGTGGATTCAATTCCATTTTTGGTAGTGATTATATTCTTTCCCTCGGATCAAGTGTTTACCCCGCTCGTTCGCCTCTCGCCAGTTTATCCTTCCGGAGTGTTCAAGTCATCTCAGGAGATTCGCATGTGTTCCAATTAATTCGAGGTTGTCACCTCATTCAAATATTTCAATTGTTCCGGTGCATCATCTATCTTTTCAAGAATCCTTTTCAACGGTGTTATCTCTTCAGTGGGCCCTAACCCACAGGTCTTTTCCCAGGATCTTACCTGACTCTTCGAATTCCCCCGGAGTTATTCTCAATTCTTTTCAAGTGTGACGTAAGAATGGATCCCATCAGTCAGATGCTTTTCCAAAATCGCGTTCAAACTCTTTTCATTATTGGTTCAACCCTTCCTCTTTTTCATTCTCCCGGAGTATATCAATAATTTTGGTGGTGTTTCCCGTCGTCATTTCAAGATTGAAGAAGAGTTTTCCTCTAAATCTTGCCCGTTCTCTCGAAGATTCGTGGTTCTAGCTTCTTTTATCCTCTCAAATTATTCCAATTGTCAGATATTCTTTTCTTATCCATCCGGAGTGTGTCAGAAGTTGATTTCTGTTTATTTTCACCGGAGGCCATCATTCCAGTTTTCGTTCTCCAGTTATCCCGGCGCTTCATTCAAATGTTCATTAATCAGCTCGAGTTCTCTTCGTTCTCGTCTCTCTAAATCCCCTCAAGCATATTTGCCTTCTAATTCTTCCCGGTGATTCATTCTCTTTCATCAGTAATTTCCGAATTCTAATGGTGGTTCCTTTAGAATCTTTTCCTGGGTTATCATTTTAATCCATTCGTTCTTTCAATCCTACCGGTGGTTCATGAAGACCTTCTCAAGTTTTGTACTATCCCTTCTCTATCCTTTTTCAAGAAGAATAAGTAGTATGCCAAATCCATTGTTGGTCATCAGTTTAATTTGATGAAGGATAAGCATACAATAAATCTTATTCTTATTTCATTCAAGTGAGTAATCTTTTCCTTCGGAGTTTGTTCATGATGAATAAATTCTAGTTTCATGTGTTTTCATATTTTCTCTCCCCGGAGTTCAATTTTCCTCAGCCATTTCGTCGGAACCTCCACTTAAATCATCGCAAGGCTCATCTTATTCTTTCCTCCTTCATTCTATCTCATCATCTTTTGTTACCGGAGTTCTTCATGGTGGTTCTTCATGATTTAATTCATTCCTCAAATATTCATCAAGATTCTTGTCGGTGGAGTTCAAGTATCTTTTCTTCTCGCGTCCCGAAGCGCAAGTAATTATTCATTTTCTTTTGAAGTGAAGTTTTGCATTTCTTCGTTCTTCTAAGCGATCCAATCATTTCCGTTTTCGGCTGTTTATCACCTCATAATTTCTGAGATGTTATCCATAAGTCCACGACAAGCTTATTCTTTTCGTTGTTGATTTTTCTCAACAACTCCGTTCAACCATTCCTTCTAAGTTCTTTTCATTCCATTCTTTCAATCCTTTCCGAAGGTTTTGTGTCATGTCTTCATCAAGTGTCATTCCATTTTAGGAAGCTCGTGTTCTATTCCCCCATGTTTTAACCGGAGTGTTGCCTAAATCCTTTCAGTCTTATTCGTTTCTTATCTCGTTCTAACCGGACTTGTTTCATAGTCTATCTGATTTCGTCAGCTTTTGATTCTTGTCATTCTCGTCGTTCCTCTCTTCTTCTCGAATGCTCTCGATTCTTTGCTTCTTCTCTTGAGTTCTTGCTTCACCTCATCCCTTTTCCCTTCCGTCTTGGTCCTAAGATCTCGGGACGAGATCTCTTGTTAGTGGAGGAGTGTTGTAACGCCCCGGATTCGATGCGCCAGGTGTTTTTCAGTTATTCGCCGTCCTTGCCATGTCTTTTGCTTGCGTGTTGCATTTTATCATGTCATCATGTGCATCTCATTTTGCATACGTGTTCGTCTCATGCATCCGAGCATTTTCCCCGTGTCCGTTTTGCAATCCGGCGCTCCTATGTCATCCGGCGTCCCCTTCTTGCCTCTCTTCGTGAGCGGGTGTTAAACGTTCTCGGAATGGACCGAGTCTTGCCAAGCGGCCTCGGTATAGCACCGGTAGACCGCCTGTCAAGTTTCGTGCCATTTGGAGGTCGTTTGGTACTCCAACGGTTAACCGGGTAATCGCAAAAGCCTCCTTCTCTTTGCAGCCCAACACCCCTTCCAAACTGGCCCAAAACCCATCTAACTCCCCTCCATGCTCTCGGTCGTTTGATCACGATCGTGTGGGTGAAAACCATGCCTCATTTGGACTCTCCTAGCTCCCAGAAACTATATATATGTCCTCCCCTCCATTTTTCGCGGATCAAATCCCCCCGAAACCCTAGTTTTCCCCTCCGCGCCACGCCGGACATGTCCGTCCCGAGCCGGACATGTCCGCCGCCGCTCCCCAGCCAATCGCAGCCCGACGCGTGGCATCGCCGCCGCCCCTCCGCCGCCGGCCCGTCTGGCCCACGGGGAGCCCGCCCCGGGCCGGATTGGGCCCGACCTCCGCCGCCCCGCGCGCTCGCGCTGCCCAAGCGCCGCCGCGCCCCGCTCGCCGGCGCGTCGCCGCCGCCTCGCCGGCACCTCCCCGCGCCGCCGCCCGGGACCCCGCCGCCGCAGTCGCCTTCCTC
>NC_041391.1:630525116-630532163 GCF_002162155.2 Triticum dicoccoides
CCTCCTCGCCGGCCGAGCTCGCCGCCCCGCGGCCCCCGGCCCCAGATCCGCCTCCTCCGCCTCTTCCCCGACCTCTCCCTAGACTCCGGCCGCAGGATCCGTCCTTCTCCGGCGAACTCCGGCTAACCCCAATCTGGATCTGAGCAAACGAAGGTTGACCCCCGAAATTTGCCAAGTCCTAGATTTTTGTAATAATCATGCCATGTTCGACGCATCATATCTCTGCATTCGTAGCTCCGTTTCGTGTGTGTAATATATCAAATTGTTCGCCTCGACGAGTACATCATTTCATTCCATTGCATCATATTCATTTGAGATCATCTTGATGCCTGAATCATCGTTGTAAGAGTGATTCATGATGTTATCTGCTGTCTATTAACAGAACGATCTCTTTTGTCATTTTTGCCATGATTGATGTGTGCATCCTATGAGGTTGATGTCTACATGTGTTTTGAACTATGCCATGTCTTGTTTACAGAGGTGCTTACCATGTATTTTTGTGATCAATGTGGTGACTAGCACAAGCATGCAAACTAGGCTTCGTGATGTTACTGATTTTATTCCCTGTTCTGCTGTTATTTTGATGCCATGTAAACTTGATGCTACAGAGAGATCCATGCATATTTTGAGATACTTCAGTAAGGATGTTTTGAACATATGGTTGTTCTATATCCATTCGTGCCCCTATTTGTAATTATGGAGTAGTCTAGCATGTCATTTTCGTGCTCTACTTTTGCTTCAAAATGTTTCCTGGCAGATTGTTTACATGTTATTCAATTTTACCAAGGTTGCTATAGTTGATCCTTGCATGCTATGAACTTGTTCTTGCCTTGGATTGTTACATAAACATGCCTTCTTGATGATGCTATGCTTATCTTGTCATGCAATGACTTGTGGTGAGTGAATCGAGCTTGTTAAGTAGGGTACATGATGTTGCTGTTTTGCTAGGCTGAATCTGTTATTTCGTGATGCTATATAAACATGTTGCTACTAATCATTCTATGCATAATATGGAGATGTTCTATAAACATGTTTTGATCTACATGTCATCCTCTATCCATCCATGCCCCTGGTAGCATTTATAGCTTGTTGTAGCTTGTTCATATCTTGCTCCAAAGTTGCTTCATAATGTTGCTGTCAGCCTGTTAACATTAAGTTCAGTTGTTTCCATGTGTTTTCCTAGTGATCCTTGCACCTTATGACCTTGCTCTTGCCATGCTTAGCTTCACAAATATGTCTTCTTACTGTTGGGTGCCTTGCCATGCCATGTATTGCTCTGTAGAGAGTTGCACAACCTTATCTATATGCCTTCATAATTCTGTTTCTGCCATGTTTGAATCTGTAATATAACTTGCTATGTTTACATGGGTGCCATCATATTTCCTGATCCTTTTTGGCTTATGGTCACTAAAGGACTTTTGATCTATGCTTTGAGTAGAATCATGCCATGTCTTGTTTTGATATTATAAGTTCCTGTAACATGTTGTTTGATAGCTCTAAATATTGCATCGTGATGTTATTTTCTGCAAAGTCTGAATTGTTATTACTTGCAATCTTACCATGTGTGTTTGAACATGTTCTAGTGATTTCTGGAGATAGCTTAGTGTTCATGTTTTGTTATGCTTTACCTGTACATCATGCCCATGCCTTTTGTTCTCTTGTTGAGGTCCTGTAGCATGTTGTTTTGATGCTTGCAATATGCCTAGTTGCTGTTTTGGACAGATTGTTGCTATGACTTGTTTCATGTGTGTGTGTTGAACCGTTGCTCCGTTTTGAGTGTGCTCTATATGAAACTTGTGTGATTTTGCATGTAGCTTTATATTATCATGTTGCATCCTTGTTTTGAGGTGTTTGCTTGATGTTTGGGTGCATTTTGCATCAATGCGATGTTTAACTTGTTTTGCTCATATCTTCTAGGTCGTAGCTCCGAACTAAATGAACTTTATATGTAACTTGACTAGACTCTCGTGTAGATCATCTTGGTGCATCTTAACTTGATGTTTAACTACTTGAACATAATGTTTATTCAGATCTGGACCAATTTCGAAATATGCATATGAGGACTTACCGGAATTGTTATATGTTGTTCCCGGCCTCATTTAAACTTGCCTTGATGTGTTGTTCTTGTTTGCATCATCTCTTGCCATGAGTAGCTTCATGTAGTCTTGTCATGCATCATGCTTGTTGTGCATCATGTCTTGTCTATGTGTGGTGTGTTTACCATGTTGTGTGCCTCTTCTTGTTAGTTCCTGTTTCGTTGTGATCGTGAGGATTCGTTCGTCTACGGTTGGTTCGGCTTCATCCGTTCGTCTTTTTCATGGACTCGTTCTTCTTCCTTGCGGGATTTCAGGCAAGATGACCGCTACCCTGGATCTCACTACTATCATTGATATGCTAGTTGCTTCGTTCTATCGCTATGTTGCGCTACCTATCACCTGTTTATCAAGCCTCCCTATTTGCCATGTCAGCCTCTAACCTTGACACCTTTCCTATGCAAACCGTTGCTTGGCTATGTTACCGCTTTGCTCAGCCCTCTTATAGCGTTGTTAGTTGCAGGTGAAGTTGAAGATTGCTCCATGGTGGACAGGATTTTGATTGGGATATCACAATATCTCTTATATTATTAATGCATCTATATACTTGGTAAAGGGTGGAAGACTCGGCCTTTTGCCTGGTGTTTTGTTCCACTCTTGCCGCCCTAGTTTCCTTCATACCGGTGTTATGTTCCCAGATTTTGTGTTCCTTATGCGGTCGGGTGATTTATGGGACCCCCTCGACAGTTCGCTTTGAATAAAACTCCTCCAGCAAGGCCCAACCTTGGTTTTACCATTTGCCTCACCACCACCTACGCTTTCCCTTGGGTCGGCCAACCCGAGGGACATCTTTATTTTAGCCCCCCCCGGGCCAGTGCTTGTCTAAGTGTTGGTCCGAATTAAGCTGCCTGCGGGGCCACCCCGGGGCAACTTGAGGGTTGGTTTTACTCGTAGCTAGTCTCATCCGGTGTTGCCCTGAGAACGAGATATGTGCAGCTCCTATCGGGATTTTTCGGCGCATCGGGCGGCTTTGGTGGTCTTGTTTTACCATTGTCGAAATGTCTTGTAAACCGGGATTCCGAGTCTGATCGGGTCTTCCTGGGAGAAGGTCTATTCCTTCGTTGATCGTGAGAGCTTGTCATGGGCTAAGTTGGGACACCCCTGCAGGATATAATCTTTCGAAAGCCGTGCCTGCGGTTATAGGCAGATGGGAATTTGTTAATGTCCGGTTGTAGATAACTTGACACCAGATCCGAATTAAAACGCATCAACCGCGTGTGTAGCCGTGATGGTCTCTTTTCGGCGGAGTCCAGGAAGTGGACACGGTTTCTGGGTTATGTTTGACATAAGTAGGAGTTCAGGATCACTTCTTGATCATTGTTAGCTCACGACCGTTCTGCTTGCTCTCTCCTCGCTCTTATTTGCGTATGTTAGCCACCATATATGCTTAGTTGCTGCTGCAACCTCACCACTTTACCCCTTCCTTACCCTTTTAGCTTTGCTAGTCTTCATACCCATGGTAATGGGATTGCTGAGTCCTCGTGGCTCACAGATTACTACAACAACAGTTGCAGGTACAGGTTTTGCGATGATCATGATGCGAGAGCGATGCTTGCTTGCGTTGAGTTCTTCTTCTGCTTCTTCGATCAGGGGATAGGTTCCAGGTCGGCAGCCTGGGCTAGCAGGGTGGATGTCATTTGAGTTTCTGTTTGTGTTTCATCCGTAGCCGGATGATGCTCGGATGTATTGTGTTGTTGTATTCGTGGGGAATTGTTTGCCTCTTGTATGTATCCCCATTGTATTATGTAATGTTGATGTAATGATATCCACCTTGCAAAAGCGTTTGAATATGCGGGTCTATCCTTGGTGGGACCTTCGAGTTCCTTTTGGATAGGGTCGCATATTGGGCGTGACAAGTTGGTATCAGAGCCTCGACCGACCCTACGAGCCCCCTTGATTGATCGTGTAGTTTGGCTGTTGTTGAGTCTAGAAGAAAACTATTTTCGGAGTCTAGTTATGTCGGAGAGTAGGAATTCTTTTTACTCCTCAGCCCCTTCGTCGATCTGGTAAGGAATCTTGATGTAGGTGTTTTGAATTACTTCTCTTCCCCTTCAAATTTTCTTTAGGATCACGCAGTTGTGTTTCCGATCGTTGTTCCTCAGTTCTTTGCATCCGGTGCATTTCTCGTCAAGTCGACTCGAGCCTCTTCATCTCTGAGTTTAATCCTCAGTTGTTTTCTTTCCCACCCGCCCACCCCTTCTTCCTCTCAAAGCCGGAGTTTGTAATCGAGTATCCATCCTACTCGTGTGAAGTCTTTGCTTTCTTTCCTCAATAATTTCAACCGGTGTTTTCTCTTCAAGATATTCGTCGATTTCCCCTTCCAAGTTGCCTTTGTTTTCCTGCCCTCCCACCCTTTTCTTCCCGGAGTCTGAGTCTCTCTCGACAATCAATTTCATTCGTGCGGAACCTCTTCAGTCCTTCGTAAATCATTTCAACCGGTGAATTCTCGTCTTGTTTGTCATTCTTCATCTCTTTTCTTCTTCGGTGGATTCAATTCCATTTTCGGTAGTGATTATATTCTTTCCCTCAGATCAAGTGTTTTCCCTGCTCGTTCGCCTCTCGCCAGTTTATCCTTCCGGAGTGTTCAAGTCATCTCAGGAGATTCGCCTGTGTTCCAATTAATTCGAGGTTGTCACCTCATTCAAATATTTCAATTGTTCCGGTGCATCATCTATCTTTTCAAGAATCCTTTTCAACGGTGTTATCTCTTCAGTGGGCCCTAACCCACAGGTCTTTTCCCAGGATCTTACCTGACTCTTCGAATTCCCCCGGAGTTATTATCAATTCTTTTCAAGTGTGACGTAAGAATGGATCCCATCAGTGAGATGCTTTTCCAAAATCGCGTTCAAACTCTTTTCATTGTTGGTTCAACCCTTCCTCTTTTTCATTCTCCCGGAGTATATCAATAATTTTGGTGGTGTTTCTCGTCGTCATTTCAAGATTAAAGAAGAGTTTTCCTCTATATCTTGCCCGTTCTCTCGAAGATTCGTGGTTCTAGCTTCTTTTATCCTCTCGAATTATTCCAATTGTCAGATATTCTTTTCTTATCCATCCGGAGTGTGTCAGAAGTTGATTTCTGTTTATTTTCACCGGCGGCCATCATTCCAGTTTTCGTTCTCCAGTTATCCCGGCGCTTCATTCAAATGTTCATTAATCAGCTCGAGTTCTCTTCGTTCTCGTCTCTCTAAATCCCCTCAAGCATATTTGCCTTCTAATTCTTCCCGGTGATTCATTCTCTTTCATCAGTAATTTCCGAATTCTAATGGTGGTTCCTTCAGAATCTTTTCCTGGGTTATCATTTTAATCCATTCATTCTTTCAATCCTACCGGTGGTTCATGAAGACCTTCTCAAGTTTTGTACTATCCCTTCTCTATCCTTTTTCAAGAAGAATAAGTAGTATGCCAAATCCATTGTTGGTCATCAGTTTAATTTTATGAAGGATAAGCATACAATAAATCTTATTCTTATTTCATTCAAGTGAGTAATCTTTTCCTTCGGAGTTTGTTCATGATGAATAAATTCTAGTTTCATGTGTTTTCATATTTTCTCTCCCCGGAGTTCAATTTTCCTCAGCCATTTCGTCGGAACCTCCATTTAAATCATCGCAAGGCTCATCTTATTCTTTCCTCCTTCATTCTATCTCATCATCTTTTGTTACCGGAGTTCTTCATGGTGGTTCTTCATGATTTAATTCATTCCTCAAATGTTCATCAAGATTCTTGTCGGTGGAGTTCAAGTATCTTTTCTTCTCACGTCCCGAAGCGCAAGTAATTCTTCATTTTCTTTTGAAGTGAAGTTTTGCATTTCTTCGTTCTTCTAAGCGATCCAATCATTTCCGTTTGCGGCTGTTTATTACCTCATAATTTCTGAGATGTTATCCATAAGTCCACGACAAGCTTATTCTTTTTGTTGTTGATTTTTCTCAACAACTCCGTTCAACCATTCCTTCTAAGTTCTTTTCATTCCATTCTTTCAATCCTTTCCGAAGGTTTTGTGTCATGTCTTCATCAAGTGTCATTCCATTTTATGAAGCTCGTGTTCTGTTCCCCCATGTTTTAACCGGAGTGCTGCCTAAATCCTTTCAGTCTTATTCATTTCTTATCTCGTTCTAACCGGACTTGTTTCATAGTCTATCTGATTCCGTCAGCTTTTGATTCTCGTCATTCTCGTCGTTCCTCTCTTCTTCTCGAATGCTCTCGATTCTTTGCTTCTTCTCTTGAGTTCTTGCTTCACCTCATCCCTTTTCCCTTCTGCCTCGGTCCTAAGATCTCGGGACGAGATATCTTGTTAGTGGAGGAGTGTTGTAACGCCCCGGATTCAATGCGCCAGGTGTCTTTCAGTTATTCGCCGTCCTTGCCATGTCTTTTGCTTGCGTGTTGCATTTTATCATGTCATCATGTGCATCTCATTTTGCATACGTGTTCGTCTCATGCATCCGAGCATTTTCCCCGTGTCCGTTTTGCAATCCGGCGCTCCTATGTCATCCGGCGTCCCCTTCTTGCCTCTCTTCGTCAGCGGGTGTTAAACGTTCTCAGAATGGACCGAGTCTTGCCAAGTGGCCTCGGTATAGCACCGGTAGACTGCCTGTCAAGTTTCATGCAATTTGGAGGTCGTTTGGTACTCCAACGGTTAACCGGGTAACCGCAAAAGCCTCCTTCTCTTTGTAGCCCAACACCCCTTCCAAACTGGCCCAAAACCCATCTAACTCCCCTCCATGCTCTCGGTCGTTCGATCACGATCGTGTGGGTGAAAACCGTGCCTCATTTGGACTCTCCTAGCTCCCAGAAACTATATATATGTCCTCCCCTCAATTTTTCGCGGATCAAATCCCGCCGAAACCCTAGTTTTCCCCTCCGCGCCGCGCCGGACATGTCCGTCCCGAGCCGGACATGTCCGCCGCCGCTCCCCAGCCAATCGCAGCCCGACGCGTGGCATCGCCGCCGCCCCTCCGCC
>NC_041391.1:630532553-630535578 GCF_002162155.2 Triticum dicoccoides
CGCCGCTCGGGACCCCGCCGCCGCAGTCGCCTTCCTCCGCCACTCGCCGCCTCCTCCCCGGCCCCGAGCAGCGCCGCCCCGTGCCTCCTCCTTCGGCCGCCGCCGTTGCTCGCCGACCGGAGCCGAGCTCCGCCGCCCGCGCTCGCCGGCCGCCGCCCCGGCCTCCTCGCCGGCCGAGCTCGCCGCCCCACGCCCTCCCGGCCCCGGATCCGCCTCCTCCGCCTCTTCCCCGACCTCTCCCTCGACTCCGGCCGCAGGATCCGTCCTTCTCTGGCGAACTCCGGCGAACCCCGATCTGGATCTTAGCAAACGAAGGTTGACCCCCGAAATTTGCCAAGTCCCAGATTTTTGTAATAATCATGCCATGTTCGACGCATCATATCTCTGCATCCGTAGACCGTTTCGTGCGTGTAATATGTCAAATTGTTCGCCTCGACGAGTACATCATTTCATTCCATTGCATCATATTCATTTGAGGTCATCTTGATGCCTGAATCATCGTTGTAAGAGTGATTCATGATGTTATCTGCTGTCTGTTAACAGAACGAGCTCTTTTGTCATTTTTGCCATGATTGATGTGTGCATCCTATGAGGTTGATGTCTACATGTGTTTTGAACTATGCCATGTCTTCTTTACAGAGGTGCTTACCATGTATTTTTGATCAATGTGGTGACTAGCACAAGCATGCAAACTAGGCTTCGTGACGTTACTGATTTTAGTCCCTGTTCTGCTGTTATTTTGATGCCATGTAAACTTGATGCTACAGAGAGATCCATGCATATTTTGAGATACTTCAGTAAGGATGTTTTGAACATATGGTTGTTCTATATCCATTCATGCCCCTGTTTGTAATTATGGAGTAGTCTAGCATGTCATTTTCGTGCTCTACTTTTGCTTCAAAATGTTTCCTGGCATATTGTTTACATGTTATTCAATTTTACCAAGGTTGCTATAGTTGATCCTTGCATGCTATGAACTTGTTCTTGCCTTGGATTGTTACATAAACATGCCTTCTTGACGATGCTATGCTTATCTTGTCATGCAATGACTTGTGGTGAGTGAATTGAGCTTGTTTAGGGTACATGATGTTGCTGTTTTGCTAGGCTAAATCTGTTATTTCGTGATGCTATATAAACATGTTGCTACTAATCATTCTATGCATAATCTGGAGATGTTCTATAAACATGTTTTGATCTACATGTCATCCTCTATCCATTCATGCCCCTGGTAGCATTTATAGCTTGCTGTAGCTTGTTCATATCTTGCTCTAAAGTTGCTTCATAATGTTGTTGTCAGCCTGTTAACATTAAGTTCAGTTGTTTCCATGTGTTTTCCTAGTGATCCTTGCACCTTATGACCTTGCTCTTGCCATGCTTAGCTTCACAAATATGTCTTCTTACTGTTGGGTGCCTTGCCATGCCATGTATTGCTCTATAGAGAGTTGCACAACCTCATCTACATGCCTTCATAATTCTGTTTCTGCCATGTTTGAATCTGTAATATAACTTGCTATGTTTACATGGGTGTCATCATATTTTCTGATCGTTTTTGGCTTATGGTCACTAAAGGACTTTTGATCTATGCTTTGAGTAGAATCATGCCATGTCTTGTTTTGCTATTATAAGTTCCTATAACATGTTGTTTGATAGCTCTAAATATTGCATCGTGATGTTATTTTCTGCAAAGTCTGAATTGTTATTACTTGCAATCTTACCATGTGTGTTTGAGCATGTTCTAGTGATTTCTGGAGATAGCTTAGTGTTCATGTTTTGTTATACTTTACCTGTACATCATGCCCATGCCTTTTGTTCTCTTGTTGAGGTCCTGTAGCATGTTGTTTTGATGCTTGCAATATGCCTAGTTGTTGTTTTGGACAGATTGTTGCTATAACTTGTTTCATGTGTGTGTGTTGAACCGTTGCTCCGTTTTGAGTGTGCTCTATATGAAACTTGTGTGATTTTGCATGTAGTTTTATATTATCATGTTGCATCCTTGTTTTGAGGTGTTTGCTTGATATTTGGGTGCATTTTGCATCAATGCCATGTTTAACTTGTTTTGCTCATATCTTCTAGGTCGTAGCTCCGAACTAAATGAACTTTATATGTAACTTGACTAGATTCTCGTGTAGATCATCTTGGTGCATCTTAACTTGATGTTTAACTACTTGAACATAATGTTTATTCAGATCTGGACCAATTTCGAAATATGCATATGAGGACTTACCGGAATTGTTATATGTTGTTCCCGGCCTCATTTAAACTTGCCTTGATGTGTTGTTCTTGTTTGCATCATCTCTTGCCATGAGTAGCTTCATGTAGTCTTGTCATGCATCATGCTTGTTGTGCATCATGTCTTGTCTATGTGTGGTGTGTTTACCATGTTGTGTGCCTCTTCTTGTTAGTTCCTGTTTCGTTGTGATCGTGAGGATTCGTTCGTCTACGGTTGGTTCGGCTTCATCCGTTCGTCTTCTTCATGCACTCGTTCTTCTTCCTTGCGGGATTTCAGGCAAGATGACCGCTACCCTGGATCTCACTACTATCATTGCTATGCTAGTTGCTTCGTTCTATCGCTATGCTGCGCTACCTATCACCTATTTATCAAGCCTCCCTATTTGCCATGTCAGCCTCTAACATTGACACCTTTCCTATGCAGACCGTTGCTTGGCTATGTTACCGCTTTGCTCAGCCCTCTTATAGCGTTGTTAGTTGCAGGTGAAGTTGAAGATTGCTCCATGGTGGACAAGATTTTGATTGGATATCACAATATCTCTCAATTATTAATGCATCTATATACTTGGTAAAGGGTGGAAGACTCGGCCTTTTGCCTGGTGTTTTGTTCCACTCTTGCCGCCCTAGTTTCCATCATACCGGTGTTATGTTCCCAGATTTTGTGTTCCTTACGCGGTCGGGTGATTTGTGGGACCCCCTCAATAGTTCGCTTTGAATAAAACTCCTCCAGCAAGGCCCAACCTTGGTATTACCATTTGCCTCACCACCACCTACCATTTCCCTTGGGTCGGCCAAC
>NC_041391.1:630535588-630551191 GCF_002162155.2 Triticum dicoccoides
GGGCCAGTGCTTGTCTAAGTGTTGGTCCGAATTGAGCTGCCTGCGGGGCCACCCCGGGGCAACTTGAGGGTTGGTTTTACTCGTAGCTAGTCTCATCCAGTGTTGCCCGGAGAACGAGATATGTGCAGCTCCTATCGGGATTTTTCGGCGCATCGGGCGGCTTTGCTGGTCTTGTTTTACCATTGTCGAAATGTCTTGTAAACCGGGATTCCGAGTCTGATCGGGTCTTCCTGGGAGAAGGTCTATTCCTTTGTTGATCGCGAGAGCTTGTCATGGGCTAAGTTGGGACACCCCTGGAGGGTATAATCTTTCGAAAGCCGTGCCTGCGGTTATAGGCAGATGGGAATTTGTTAATGTCCGGTTGTAGATAACTTGACACCAGATCCGAATTAAAACGCATCAACCGCGTGTGTAGCCGTGATGGTCTCTTTTCGGCGGAGTCCAGGAAGTGGACACGGTTTCTGGGTTAAGTTTGACGTAAGTAGGAGTTCAGGATCACTTCTTGATCATTGTTAGCTCACGACCGTTCTGCTTGCTCTCTCCTCGCTCTTATTTGCGTATGTTAGCCACCATATATGCTTAGTCGCTGCTGCAACCTCACCACTTTACCCCTTCCTTACCCTTTTAGCTTTGCTAGTCTTGATACCCATGGTAAGGGGATTGCTGAGTCCTCGTGGCTCCAAGATTACTACAACAACAGTTGCAGGTACGGGTTTTGCGATGATCATGACGCGAGAGCGATGCTTGCTTGAGTTGAGTTCTTCTTCTGCTTCTTCGATCAGGGGATAGGTTCCAGGTCGACAGCCTGGGCTAGCAGGGTGGATGTCGTTTGAGTTTCTGTTTGTGTTTCATCCGTAGCCGGATGATGCTCGGATGTATTGTGTTGTTGTATTCGTGGGGAATTGTTTGCCTCTTGTATGTATCCCCATTGTATTATGTAATGTTGATGTAATGATATCCACCTTGCAAAAGCATTTCAATATGCGGGTCTATCCTTGGTGGGACCTTCGAGTTCCTTTTGGATAGGGTCGCATATTGGGCGTGACAAGTTGGTATCAGAGCCTCGACCGACCCTAGGAGCCCCCTTGATTGATCGTGTAGTTTGGCCGTTGTTGAGTCTAGAAGAAAACTATTTTCGGAGTCTAGTTATGTCGGAGAGTAGGAATTCTTTTTACTCCTCAGCCCCTTCGTCGATCTGGTAAGGAATCTTGATGTAGGTGTTTTGAATTACTTCTCTTCCCCTTCAAATTTTCTTTAGGATCACGCAGTTGTGTTTCCGATCGTTGTTCCTCAGTTCTTTGCATCCGGTGCATTTCTCGTCAAGTCGACTCGAGCCTCTTCATCTCTGAGTTTAATCCTCAGTTGTTTTCTTTCCCACCCGCCCACCCCTTCTTCCTCTCAAAGCCGGAGTTCGTAATCGAGTATCCATCCTACTCGTGTGAAGTCTTTGCTTTCTTTCCTCAATAATTTCAACCGGTGTTTTCTCTTCAAGATATTCGTCGATTTCCCCTTCCAAGTTGCCTTTGTTTTCTCGCCCTCCCACCCTTTTCTTCCCGGAGTCTGAGTCTCTCTCGACAATCAATTTCATTCGTGCGGAACCTCTTCCGTCCTTCGTAAATCATTTCAACCGGTGAATTCTCGTCTTGTTCGTCATTCTTCACCTCTTTTCTTCTTCGGTGGATTCAATTCCATTTTCGGTAGTGATTATATTCTTTCCCTCGGATCAAGTGTTTTCCCTACTCGTTCGCCTCTCGCCAGTTTATCCTTCCGGAGTGTTCAAGTCATCTCAGGAGATTCGCCTGTGTTCCAATTAATTCGAGGTTGTCACCTCATTCAAATATTTCAATTGTTCCGGTGCATCATCTATCTTTTCAAGAATCCTTTTCAACGGTGTTATCTCTTCAATCGGCCCTAACCCACAGGTCTTTTCCCAGGATCTTACCCGACTCTTCGAATTCCCCCTGAGTTATTCTCAATTCTTTTCAAGTGTGACGTAAGAATGGATCCCATCAGTCAGATGCTTTTCCAAAATCGCGTTCAAACTCTTTTCATTGTTGGTTCAACCCTTCCTCTTTTTCATTCTCCCGGAGTATATCAATAATTTTGGTGGTGTTTCCCGTCGTCATTTCAAGATTGAAGAAGAGTTTTTCTCTAAATCTTGCCCGTTCTCTCGAAGATTCGTGGTTCTAGCTTCTTTTATCCTCTCGAATTATTCCAATTGTCAGATATTCTTTTCTTATCTATCCGGAGTGTGTCAGAAGTTGATTTCTGTTTATTTTCACCGGAGGCCATCATTCCAGTTTACATTCTCCAGTTATCCTGGCGCTTAATTCAAATGTTCATTAATCAGCTCGAGTTCTCTTCGTTCTCATCTCTCTAAATCCCCTCAAGCATATTTGCCTTCTAATTCTTCCCGGTGATTCATTCTCTTTCATCAGTAATTTCCAAATTCTAATGGTGGTTCCTTCAGAATCTTTTCCTGGGTTATCATTTTAATCCATTTGTTCTTTCAATCCTACCGGTGGTTCATGAAGACCTTCTCAAGTTTTGTACTATCCCTTCTCTATCCTTTTTCAAGAAGAACAAGTAGTATGCCAAATCCATTGTTGGTCATCAGTTTAATTTGATGAAGGATAAGCATACAATAAATCTTATTCTTATTTCATTCAAGTGAGTAATCTTTTCCTTCGGAGTTTGTTCATGATGAATAAATTCTAGTTTCATGTGTTTTCATATTTTCTCTCCCCGGAGTTCAATTTTCCTTAGCCATTTCGTCGGAACCTCCATTTAAATCATCGCAAGGCTCATCTTATTCTTTCCTCCTTCATTCTATCTCATCATCTTTTGTTATCGGAGTTCTTCATGGTGGTTCTTCATGATTTAATTCATTCCTCAAATGTTCATCAAGATTCTTGTCGGTGGAGTTCAAGTATCTTTTCTTCTTGCATCCCGAAGCGCAAGTAATTCTTCATTTTCTTTTGAAGTGAAGTTTTGCATTTCTTCATTCTTCTAAGCGATCCAATCATTTCCGTTTGCGGCTGTTTATCACCTCATAATTTCTGAGATGTTATCCATAAGTCCACGACAAGCTTATTCTTTTCGTTGTTGATTTTTCTCAACAACTCCGTTCAACCATTCCTTCTAAGTTCTTTTCATTCCATTCTTTCAATCCTTTCCGAAGGTTTTGTGTCATGTCTTCATCAAGTGTCATTCCATTTTATGAAGCTCGTGTTCTATTCCCCCATGTTTTAACCAGAGTGCTGCCTAAATCCTTTCAGTCTTATTCGTTTCTTATCTCGTTCTAACCGTACTTGTTTCATAGTCTATCTGATTCCGTCAGCTTTTGATTCTCGGCATTCTTGTCGTTCCTCTCTTCTTCTCGAATGCTCTCGATTCTTTGCTTCTTCTCTTGAGTTCTTGCTTCACCTCATCCCTTTTCCCTTCCGTCTCGGTCCTAAGATCTCGGGACGAGATCTCTTGTTAGTGGAGGAGTGTTGTAACGCCCCGGATTCGATGCGCCAGGTGTCTTTCAGTTATTCGCCGTCCTTGCCATGTCTTTTGCTTGCGTGTTGCATTTTATCATGTCATCATGTGCATCTCATTTTGCATACGTGTTCGTCTCATGCATCCGAGCATTTTCCCCGTGTACGTTTTGCAATCCGGCGCTCCTATGTCATCCGGCGTCCCCTTCTTGCCTCTCTTCGTGATCGGGTATTAAACCTTCTCGGAATGGACCGAGTCTTGCCAAGCGGCCTCGGTATAGCACCGGTAGACCGCCTGTCAAGTTTCGTGCCATTTGGAGGTCGTTTGGTACTCCAACGGTTAACCGGGTAACCGCAAAAGCCTCCTTCTCTTTGCAGCCCAACACCCCTTCCAAACTGGCCCAAAACCCATCTAACTCCCCTCCATGCTCTCGGTCGTTCGATCACGATCGTGTGGGCGAAAACCGTGCCTCATTTGGACTCTCCTAGCTCCCAGAAACTATATATATGTCCTCCCCTCCATTTTTCGCGGATCAAATCCCCCCGAAACCCTAGTTTTCCCCTCCGCGCCGCGCCGGACATGTCCGTCCCGAGCCGGACATGTCCGCCGCCGCTCCCCAGCCAATCGCAGCCCGACGCGTGGCATCGCCGCCGCCCCTCCACCGCCGGCCCGTCTGGCCCACGGGGAGCCCGCCCCGGGCCGGATCGGGCCCGACCTCCGCCGCCTTGCGCGCTCGCGCTGCCCGAGTGCCACCGCGCCCCGCTCGCCGGCGCGTCGCCGCGGCCTCGCCGGCGCCTCCCCGCGCCGTCGCCCGGGACCCCGCCCCCGCAGTCGCCTTCCTCCGCCGCTCGCCGCCTCCTCCCCGGCCCGGAGCAGCGCCGCCCCATGCCTCCTCCTTCGGCCGCCGCCGTTGCTCACCGGCCGGAGCCGACCTCCGCCGCCCGCGCTCGCCGGCCGCCGCCCCGGCCTCCTCGCCGGCCGAGCTCGCCGCCCCGCGCCCCCCGGCCCCGGATCCGCCTCCTCCGCCTCTTCCCCGACCTCTCCCTCGACTCTGGCCGCAGGATCCGTCCTTCTCTGGCGAACTCCGGCGAACCCCGATCTGGATCTGAGGAAACGAAGGTTGACCCCCGAAATTTGCCAAGTCCCAGATTTTTGTAATAATCATGCCATGTTCGACGCATCATATCTCTGCATCCGTAGCTCCGTTTCATGCGTGTAATATGTCAAGTTGTTCGCCTCGACGAGTACATCATTTCATTCCATTGCATCATATTCATTTGAGGTCATCTTGATGCCTGAATCATCATTGTAAGAGTGATTCATGATGTTATCTGCTGTCTGTTAACAGAACGAGCTCTTTTGTTATTTTTGCTATGATTGATGTGTGCATCCTATGAGGTTGATGTCTACATGTGTTTTGAACTATGCCATGTCTTCTTTACAGAGGTGCTTACCATGTATTTTTGTGATCAATGTGGTGACTAGCACAAGCATGCAAACTAGGCTTCGTGATGTTACTGATTTTAGTCCCTGTTCTGCTGTTATTTTGATGCCATATAAACTTGATGCTACAGAGAGATCCATGCATATTTTGAGATACTTCAGTAATGATGTTTTGAACATATGGTTGTTCTATATCCATTCATGCCCCTGTTTGTAATTATGGAGTAGTCTAGCATGTCATTTTCGTGCTCTATTTTTGCTTCAAAATGTTTCCTGGCATATTGTTTACATGTTATTCAATTTTACCAAGGTTGCTATAGTTGATCCTTGCATGCTATGAACTTGTTCTTGCCTTGGATTGTTACATAAACATGCCTTCTTGACGATGCTATGCTTATCTTGTCATGCAATGACTTGTGGTGAGTGAATTGAGCTTGTTAAGTAGGGTACATGATGTTGCTGTTTTGCTAGGCTAAATCTGTTACTTCGTGATGCTATATAAACATGTTGCTACTAATCATTCTATGCATAATCTGGAGATGTTCTATAAACATGTTTTGATCTACATGTCATCCTCTATCCATCCATGCCCCTGGTAGCATTTATAGCTTGCTGTAGCTTGTTCATATCTTGCTCCAAAGTTGCTTCATAATGTTATTGTCAGCCTGTTAACATTAAGTTCAGTTGTTTCCATGTGTTTTCCTAGTGATCCTTGCACCTTATGACCTTGCTCTTGCCATTCTTAGCTTCACAAATATGTCTTTTTACTGTTGGGTGCCTTGCCATGCCATGTATTGCTCTGTAGAGAGTTGCACAACCTTATCTACATGCCTTCATAATTCTGTTTCTGCCATGTTTGAATCTGTAATATAACTTGCTATGTTTACATGGGTGCCATCATATTTTCTGATCCTTTTTCGCTTATGGTCACTAAAGGACTTTTGATCTATGCTTTGAGTAGAATCATGCCATGTCTTGTTTTGCTATTATAAGTTCCTGTAACATATTGTTTGATAGCTCTAAATATTGCATCGTGATGTTATTTTCTGCAAAGTCTGAATTGTTATTACTTGCAATCTTACCATGTGTGTTTGAACATGTTCTAGTGATTTCTGGAGATAGCTTAGTGTTCATGTTTTGTTATGCTTTACCTGTACATCATGCTCATGCCTTTTGTTCTCTTGTTGAGGTCCTATAGCATGTTGTTTTGATGCTTGCAATATGCCTAGTTGCTGTTTTGGACAGATTGTTGCTATGACTTGTTTCATGTGTGTGTGTTGAACCGTTGCTCCGTTTTGAGTGTGCTCTATATGAAACTTGTGTGATTTTGCATGTAGTTTTATATTATCATGTTGCATCCTTGTTTTGAGGTGTTTGCTTGATGTTTGGGTGCATTTTGCATCAATGCCATGTTTAACTTGTTTTGCTCATATCTTCTAGGCCGTAGCTCCGAACTAAATGAACTTTATATGTAACTTGACTAGATTCTCGTGTAGATCATCTTGGTGCATCTTAACTTGATGTTTAACTACTTGAACATAATGTTTATTCAGATCTGGACCAATTTCGAAATATGCATATGAGGACTTACCGGAATTGTTATATGTTGTTCCCGGCCTCATTTAAACTTGCCTTGATGTGTTGTTCTTGTTTGCATCATCTCTTGCCATGAGTAGTTTCATGTAGTCTTGTCATGCATCATGCTTGTTGTGCATCATGTCTTGTCTATGTGTGGTGTATTTACCATGTTGTGTGCCTCTTCTTGTTAGTTCCTGTTTCATTGCGATCGTGAGGATTCGTTCGTCTACGGTTGGTTCGGCTTCATCCGTTCGTCTTCTTCATGGACTCGTTCTTCTTCCTTGCGGGATTTCAGGCAAGATGACCACTACCCTGGATCTCACTACTATCATTGCTATGCTAGTTGCTTCGTTCTATCGCTATGCTGCGCTACCTATTACCTGTTTATCAAGCCTCCCTATTTGCCATGTCAGCCTCTAACCTTGACACCTTTTCTATGCAAACCGTTGCTTGGCTATATTACCGCTTTGCTCAGCCCTCTTATAGCATTGTTAGTTACAGGTGAAGTTGAAGATTGCTCCATGGTGGACAGGATTTTGATTGGGATATCACAATACCTCTTATATTATTAATGCATCTATATACTTGGTAAAGGGTGAAAGACTCGCCCTTTTGCCTGGTGTTTTGTTCCACTCTTGCCGCCCTAGTTTCCGTCATACCGGTGTTATGTTCCCGGATTTTGCGTTCCTTACGCGGTCGGGTGATTTATGAGACCCCCTCGACAGTTCGCTTTGAATAAAACTCCTCCAGCAAGGCCCAACCTTGGTTTTACCATTTGCCTCACCACCACCTACCCTTTTCCTTGGGTCGGCCAACCCGAGGGTCATCTTTATTTTAGCCCCCTCCCCGGGCCAGTGCTTGTCTAAGTGTTGGTCCGAACTGAGCTGCCTGCGGGGCCACCTCGGGGCAACTTGAGGGTTGGTTTTACTCGTAGCTAGTCTCATCCGGTGTTGCCCTGAGAACAAGATATGTGCAGCTCCTATCTGTTGGGGAACGTAGCAGAAATTCAAAAATTTTCCTACGTAACACCAAGATCTATCTATGGAGAGACCAGCAACGAGTAGAAAGGGGAGTAGAGTTTGCATCTACATACCCTTGTAGATCGCTAAGCGGAAGCGTTCAAGTGAACGGGGTTGATGGAGTCGTACTCGTCGTGATTCAAATCACCGATGATCAAGTGTCGAACGGACGGCACCTCCGCGTTCAACACACGTACAGCCCGATGACGTCTCCCACGCCTTGATCCAGCAAGGAGAGAGGGAGAGGTTGAGGAAGACTCCATCCAGCAGCAGCACAACGGCGTGGTGGTGATGGAGGAGCGTGGCAATCCTGCAGGGCTTCACCGAGCACCTACGGGAGAGGAGATGTGTCACGGGAGGGAGAGGGAGGCAACCAAAGGCCTTAGGTATGATTGCTCCTCCTTTTCCCCACTATATATAGGGCCAAGGGAGAGGGGGAGGGCGCAGCCTTGCCCCCTCCTCCAAGGAAGGGGGTGCGGCTAAGGATGGGGAGGAGTCCATCCTCCTCAAGGCACCTCGGAGGTGCCTTCCCCCTTTAGGACTCTTCCCTCTCCAAGTTTCCTTGCGCATGGGCCTCTTGGGGCTGGTGCCCTTGGCCCATGTAGGCCAAGGCGCACCCCCTACAGCCCATGTGGCCCCCCGGGGCAGGTGGCCCCACCCGGTGGGCCCCCGGGACCCTTCCGGTGGTCCCGGTACAATACCGATGACCCCGAAACTTGTCCCGATGGCCGAAACAGGACTTCCTATATATAAATCTTTACCTCCGGACCATTCCGGAACTCCTCGTGACGTCCGGGATCTCATCCAGGACTCCGAACAACATTCGGTAACCACATACAAGCTTCCTTTATAACCCTAGCGTCATCGAACCTTAAGTGTGTAGACCCTACGGGTTCGGGAGACATGCAGACATGACCGAGACGTTCTCCGGTCAATAACCAACAGCGGGATCTGGATACCCATGTTGGCTCCCACATGTTCCACGATGATCTCATCGGATGAACCACGATGTCAAGGACTCAATCGATCCCGTATACAATTTCCTTTGTCGAGCGGTATTTTACTTGCCCGAGATTCGATCGTCGGTATCCAATACCTTGTTCAATCTCGTTACCGGCAAATCACTTTACTCGTTCCGTAACACATCATCCCGTGATCAACTCCTTGGTCACATTGCGCATATGATGATGTCCTACCGAGTGGGCCCAGAGATACCTCTCCGTTTACACGGAGTGACAAATCCCAGTCTCGATCCGCGCCAACCCAACAGACACTTTCGGAGATAGCTGTAATGCACCTTTATAGCCACCCAGTTACGTTGTGACGTTTGGTACACCCAAAGCATTCCTACGGTATCCGGGAGTTGCATAATCTCATGGTCTAAGGAAAAGATACTTGACATTGGCAAAGCTCTAGCAAATGAACTACACGATCTTTTGTGCTAGTCTTAGGATTGGGTCTTGTCCATCACATCATTCTCCTAATGATGTGATCCCGTTATCAACGACATCCAATGTCCATAGCCAGGAAACCATGACTATCTGTTGATCACAACGAGCTAGTCAACTAGAGGCTCACTAGGGACATATTGTGGTCTATGTATTCACACGTGTATTACGATTTCCGGATAATACAGTTATAGCATGAATAAAAGACAATTATCATGAACAAGGAAATATAATAATAATACTTTTATTATTGCCTCTAGGGCATATTTCCAACAGTCTCCCACTTGCACTAGAGTCAATAATCCAGTTCACATCGCCATGTGATTAACACTCACAGGTCACATCACCATGTGACTAATACCCAAGAGTTTACTAGAGTCAGTAGTCTAGTTCACATCACTATGTGATTAACACTCAATGAGTTTTATGTTTGATCATGTTGCTTGTGAGAGAGGTTTTAGTCAACGGGTCTGAACCTTTCAGATCCATGTGTGCTTTACAAATCTCTATGTCATCTCCTAGATGCAGCTACCACGCTCTATTTGGAGCTATTCCAAATAACTGTTCTACTTTGAGCTATTCTAAATTATTGCTCCATTATATGTATCCGGTCTCTCTACTCAGAGCTATCCGGATAGGTGTTAAGCTTGCATCGACGTAACCTTTACGACGAACTCTTTTACCACCTCCATAATCGAGAAAATTCCTTAGTCCACTAGTTACTAAGGATAACTTTGACCGCTGTCTGTGATCCATTCTTGGATCACTCTTGTACCCCTTGACTAACTCATGGCAAGGCACACTTCAGGTGCGGTACACAGCATAGCATACTGAAGAGCCTACGTCTTAAGCATAGGGGACGACCTTCGTCCTTTCTCTCTATTCTGCCATGGTCGAGCTTTAAGTCTTAACTTCGTACCTTACAACTCAGGCAAGAACTTCTTCTTTGACTGATCCTATCTTGAATACTTTCAAGATCATGTCAAGGTATGTGCTCATTTGAAAGTATTATTAAGCATTTTGATCTATCCTTATAGATCTCGGTGCTCAATGTTCAAGTAGCTTAATCCAGGTTTTCTATTGAAAAACACCTTTCAAATAACCCTATATGCTTTCTAGAAATTCTACATCATTTCTGATCAACAATATGTCAACAACATATACTCATCAGAAATTCTATAGTGCTCCCACTCACTTCTTTGGAAATACAAGTTTCTCATAAACTTTGTATAAACCCAAAATTTTTGATCATCTCATCAAAGCGTACATTCCAACTCCGAGATGCTTACTCCAGTCCTTAAAAGATCGCTGGAGCTAGCATACCTTTTAGCATCCTTAGGATCGACAAAACTTTTTTGATTGTATTGCATACAACCTTTCCTTACGAAAACTAGTAAGGAAACTTGTCTTGACATCCATCTGCCAGATTTCATAAATGCAGCTAATGCTAACATGATTCCGACGGACTTTAAGCATCGCTACGAGTGAGAAAATCTCATCGTAGTCAACTCCTTGAACTTGTCGGAAAACACTTCGCCACAAGTCGAGCTTCATAGATGGTGACATTACCATCCACGTCCGTCTTCTTCTTAAAAGATCCATTTATCTCAATGGATTGCCGATCATCGGGCAAGTCCATCAAAGTCCATGCTTTGTTCTGATATATGGATACTATCTCGGATTTCATGGCTTCTAACCATTTGTCGGAATTCGGGCCCACCATCGCTTCTCCATAGCTCGTAGGTTCATTGTTGTCTAGCAACATGACTTTTAAGACAGGATCACCGTACCACTCTGAAGTAGTACGCGTCCTTGTCGTCCTACGAGGTTCAGTAGTGACTTGATCCGAAGTTTCATGATCAATATCATAAGCTTCCACTTCAATTGGTGTAGGTGCCACGGGAACAACTTCCTGTGCCGTGCTACACACTGGTTGAAGTGATGGTTCAATAACCTCATCAAGTCTCCACCATCCTCCCACTCAATTCTTTCGAGAGAAACCTTTCCTCGAGAAAGGACCCGATTCAAGAAACAATCCATATTGCTTTCGGATCTGAATTAGGAGGTATACCCAACTGTTTTGGGTTTCCTATGAAGATGCATTTTATCCGCTTTGGGTTCGAGCTTATCAACCCGAAACTTTTTCATATAAGCGTCGCAGCCCCAAACTTTTAAGAAACGACAACTTAGGTTTCTCTAAACCATAATTCATACGGTGTCATCTCAACGGAATTATGTGGTGCCCTATTTAAAGTGAATGTGGTTGTCTCTAATGCCTAACCCATGAACTATAGTGGTACTTCGATAAGAGACATCATGGTATGCACCATATCCAATAGGGTGCAACTATGACGTTTGGACACACCATCACACTATGGTGTTCCAGGCTGTATCAGTTGTGAAACAATTTCCACAATGTCTTAATTCTGTGCCAAACTCGTGATTCAGATATTCATCTCTATGATCATATCATAGATCTTTTATCCTCTTGTCACGACGATCTTTCAACTTCACACTGAAATTACTTGAACCTTTCAATAATTCAGACTCGTGATTCATCAAGTAAATATACTCAACATCTACTCGAATCATCTGTGAAGTAAGAACATAACGATATTCACTGCATGCCTCAGCACTCATTGGACTGCACACATCAAAATGTATTACTTCCAACAAGTTGCTATCTTGTTCCATCTTACTGAAAACGAGGCTTTTCAGTCATCTTGCCCATGTGGTATGATTTGCATATCTCAAGTGATTCATAATTAAGTGAGTTCAAACGGTCCATTTGCATGGAGTTTCTTCATGCATATATACCAATAGACATGGTTCGCATGTCTCAAACTTTTCAAAAACGAGTGAGTCCAAAGATCCATCAACATGGAGCTTCTTCATGCGTTTTATACCAATATGACTTACACAGCAGTGCCACAAGTAGGTGGTACTATCATTACTATCTTTTGGCATGAACATGTGTATCACTACGATCGAGATTCAATAAACCATTCCTTTAGGTGCAAGACCATTGAAGGTATTATTCAAATAAATAGAGTAACCATTATTCTCTTTAAATGAATAACCGTATTGCGATAGACATAATCCAATCATGTCTATGCTCAACGCAAACACCAATCTCGGTGGTAGAGGGAGCGTGCGATGTTTGATCACATCAAACTTGGAAACACTTCCAACACATATCGTCAGCTCACCTTTAGCCAGTCTCCTTTTATTCCGTAGCTTTTATTTCGAGTTACTAATACTTAGCAACCGAACCGGTATCTAATACCCTGGTGCTACTAGGAGTACTAGTAAAGTACACATTAACATAATGTATATCCAATATACTTCTATCGACCTTGCCAGCCTTCTCATCTACCAAGTATCTAGGGTAATTCCGCTCCAGTGGTTGTTCCCCTTATTACAGAAGCACTTAGTCTCGGGTTTGGCTTCAACCTCGGGTTTCTTCATTGGAGCAGCAGCTGATTTGCCGTTTCATGAAGTATCCCTTCTTGCCCTTGCCTTTCTTGAAACTAGTGGTTTCACCAACCATCAACAATTGATGCTCCTTCTTGATTTCTACTTTCGTGGTGTCAAACATCGCGAATACCTCAAGGATCATCATATCTATCCCTGATATGTTATAGTTCATCACGAAGCTCTAGCAGTTTGGTGGCAATGACTTTGGAGAAACATCACTATCTCATTTGGAAGATCGACTCCCACTCGATTCAAGTGATTGTTGCACTCAGACAATCTGAGCACAAGCTCAACGATTGAGCTTTTCTCCCTTAGTTTGCAGGTTAAGAAAATCGTCGGAGGTCTTATACCTCTTGACGTGGGCACGAGCCTGAAATCCCAATTTCAGCCCTCGAAACATCTCATATGTTCCGCGACGTTTCGAAAACGTCTTTGGTGCCTCTACTTAAACCATTTAACTGAACTATCACGTAGTTATCAAAACGTGTATGTTCGATGTTCAAAACATCGACAAGCGACGTTTGGGGTTCAGCACACTAAGAAGTGCATTAAGGACATAAGCGTTCTAGTGTCCGCATAATCGCTACTGTCAACTTTCAACTATATTTTCTCTAGGAACATAACTAAAACAGTAGAACTATAGCGTGAGCTACGACATAATTTGTAAAAGGTCTTTTGACTATGTTCAGGATAATTAAGTTCATCTTATGAACTCCCACTCAGATAGACATCCCTCTGGTCATCTAAGTGATCACATGATCCGAGTCAACTAGGCCGTGTCCGATCATCACGTGAGACGGACTAGTTTACATCGGTGAACATCTTCATGTTGATCGTATCTACTATATGACTCATGCTCGACCTTTCGGTCTCCGTGTTCCGAGGCCATGTCTGTACATGCTAGGCTCGTCAAGTTAACCCTAAGTGTTTTCGCTGTGTAAAACTGTCTTACACCCGTTGTATGTGAACGTAAGAATCCATCACACCCGATCATCACGTGGTGCTTAGAAGCGACGAACTGTAGCAACGGTGCACAGTTAGGGGAGAACACTTCTTGAAATTTTGTAAGGGATCATCTTATTTACTACCGTCGTCCTAAGTAAACAAGATGCATAAACATGATAAACATCACATGCAATCAAATAGTGACATGATATGGCCAATATCATTTTGCTCCTTTTGATCTTCATCTTCGGGGCTCCATGATCATCTTGTCACCGGCTTGACACCATGATCTCCATCATCATGATCTCCATCATCGTGTCTTCATGAAGTTGTCACGCCAATGACTACTTCTACTTCTATGACTAACGCGTTTAGCAATAAAGTAAAGTAGTTTACATGGCGTTCTTCAATGACACGCAGGTCATACAAAAAATAAAGACAACTCCTATGGCTCCTGCCGGTTGTCATACTCATCGACATGCAAGTCGTGAATCCTATTACAAGAACATGATCAATCTCATACATCACATATCATTCATCACATTCTTCTTGGCCATATCACATCACATAGCATACCCTGCAAAAACAAGTTAGACGTCCTCTAATTGTTGTTTGCATGTTTTACGTGGCTGCTATGGGTTTCTAGCAAGAATGTTTCTTACCTACGCAAGACCACAACGTGATATGCCAATTGCTATTTACCCTTCATAAGGACCCTTTTCATCGAATCCGTTCCGACTAAAGTGGGAGAGACTGGCACCCGCTAGCCACCTTATGCACCAAGTGCATGTCAATCGGTGGAACCTGTCTCACGTAAGAGTACGTGTAAGGTCGGTCCGGGCCGCTTCATCCCACAATACCGTCGAAACAAGATTGGACTAGTAACGGTAAGCATATTGAACAACATCAACGCCCACAACTACTTTGTGTTCTACTCGTGCAAAGAATCTACGCAATAGACCTAGCTCATGATGCCACTGTTGGGGAACGTAGCAGAAATTCAAAAAATTTCCTACGTAACACCAAGATCTATCTATGGAGAGACCAGCAACGAGTAGAAAGGGGAGTAGAGTTTGCATCTACATACCCTTGTAGATCGCTAAGAGGAAGCGTTCAAGTGAACGGGGTTGATGGAGTCGTACTCGTCGTGATTCAAATCACCGATGATCAAGTGTCGAACGGACGGCACCTCCGCGTTCAACACACGTACAGCCCGATGACGTCTCCCACGCCTTGATCCAGCAAGGAGAGAGGGAGAGGTTGAGGAAGACTCCATCCAGCAGCAGCACAACGGCGTGGTGGTGATGGAGGAGCGTGGCAATCCTGCAGGGCTTCACCGAGCACCTACGGGAGAGGAGATGTGTCACGGGAGGGAGAGGAAGGCAACCAAAGGCCTTAGGTATGATTGCTCCTCCTTTTCCCCACTATATATAGGGCCAAGGGAGAGGGGGAGGGCGCAGCCTTGCCCCCTCCTCCAAGGAAGGGGGTGCGGCTAAGGATGGGGAGGAGTCCATCCTCCCCAAGGCACCTCGGAGGTGCCTTCCCCCTTTAGGACTCTTCCCTCTCCAAGTTTCCTTGCGCATGGGCCTCTTGGGGCTGGTGCCCTTGGCCCATGTAGGCCAAGGCGCACCCCCTACAGCCCATGTGGCCCCCCGGGGCAGGTGGCCCCACCCGGTGGGCCCCCGGGACCCTTTCGGTGGTCCCGGTACAATACCGATGACCCCGAAACTTGTCCCGATGGCCGAAACAGGACTTCCTATATATAAATCTTTACCTCCGGACCATTCCGGAACTCCTCGTGACGTCCGGGATCTCATCCAGGACTCCGAACAACATTCGGTAACCACATACAAGCTTCCTTTATAACCCTAGCGTCATCGAACCTTAAGTGTGTAGACCCTACGGGTTCGGGAGACATGCAGACATGACCGAGACGTTCTCCGGTCAATAACCAACAGCGGGATCTGGATACCCATGTTGGCTCCCACATGTTCCACGATGATCTCATCGGATGAACCACGATGTCAAGGACTCAATCGATCCCGTATACAATTTCCTTTGTCTAGCGGTATTTTACTTGCCCGAGATTCGATCGTCGGTATCCAATACCTTGTTCAATCTCGTTACCGGCAAGTCACTTTACTCGTTCCGTAACACATCATCCCGTGATCAACTCCTTGGTCACATTGCGCATATGATGATGTCCTACC
>NC_041391.1:630551511-630603226 GCF_002162155.2 Triticum dicoccoides
GGAGATACCTGTAATGCACCTTTATAGCCACCCAGTTACGTTGTGACGTTTGGTACACCCAAAGCATTCCTACGGTATCCGGGAGTTGCACAATCTCATGGTCTAAGGAAAAGATACTTGACATTGGCAAAGCTCTAGCAAATGAACTACACGATCTTTTGTGCTAGTCTTAGGATTGGGTCTTGTCCATCACATCATTCTCCTAATGATGTGATCCCGTTATCAACGACATCCAATGTCCATAGCCAGGAAACCATGACTATCTGTTGATCACAACGAGCTAGTCAACTAGAGGCTCACTAGGGACATATTGTGGTCTATGTATTCACACGTGTATTACGATTTCCGGATAATACAGTTATAGCATGAATAAAAGACAATTATCATGAACAAGGAAATATAATAATAATACTTTTATTATTGCCTCTAGGGCATATTTCCAACACTATCGGGATTTGTCGGCGCATCAGGCGGCTTTGCTGGTCTTGTTTTACCATTTCGAAATGTCTTGTAAACCGGGATTCCGAGTCTGATCGGGTCTTCCTGGGAGAAGGTCTATTCCTTCGTTGATCGCGAGAGCTTGTCATGGGCTAAGTTGGGACACCCCTGCAGGGTATAATCTTTCGAAAGCCGTGCCTGCGGTTATAGGCAGATGGGAATTTGTTAATGTCCGGTTGTAGATAACTTGACACCAGATCCAAATTAAAACGCATCAACCGCGTGTGTAGCCGTGATGGTCTCTTTTCGGCGGAGTCCGGGAAGTGGACACGGTTTCTGGGTTATGTTTGACGTAAGTAGGAGTTCAGGATCACTTCTTGATCATTGTTAGCTCACGACCGTTCTGCTTGCTCTCTCCTCGCTCTTATTTGCGTATGTTAGCCACCATATATGCTTAGTCGCTGCTGCAACCTCACCACTTTACCCCTTCCTTACCCTTTTAGCTTTGCTAGTCTTCATACCCATGGTAATGGGATTGCTGAGTCCTCGTGGCTCACAGATTACTACAACAACAGTTGCAGGTACAGGTTTTGCGATGATCATGACGCGAGAGCGATGCTTGCTTGCGTTGAGTTCTTCTTCTGCTTCTTCGATCAGGGGATAGGTTCCAGGTCGGCAGCCTGGGCTAGCAGGGTGGATGTCGTTTGAGTTTCTGTTTGTGTTTCATCCGTAGCCGGATGATGCTCGGATGTATTGTGATGTTGTATTCGTGGGGCATTGTTTGCCTCTTGTATGTATCCCCATTGTATTATGTAATGTTGATGTAATGATATCCACCTTGCAAAAGCGTTTGAATATGCGGGTCTATCCTTGGTGGGACCTTCGAGTTCCTTTTGGATAGGGTCGCATATTGGGCGTGACAGCGCGGGCGTGGTGGCGGCCATGTCGAGACGTGGTTTGGTATGGACGGCCGGGGGGTGCGCAGTGAGGAGGCGGCCGGAGAATAGTGGCGGCGCCGGCGACGGGATGGGGCGGGGAGAGGGGGTGGACGCATTGGAAGTGAAGGGATTGGTAGTGTCCCTGACAGGCCGGCCACGGGAGGACAAGGGCGTGCGTCGAGTCCGTCCGCGCGATGTCCCTTTCACCCCAAACTCGGCGCAAGTCTGTGCTGGGGATGGGTTGAAAACGGACGAAATCTGGACATTTGTCCGTTTAGGGCCGCGCGTTGGGCCGAGCTATTCGTCCGTTCTACCCCAAATGAAGCACCCGAATAGAATGGGGGCGTGCGCTAGAGTTGGCCTTATACTTGCACTTAGGATCTTGTCTCATTTTTCAACATGGTCCTAGTAGAAACTTTGATGAAGTATCTTGAGCGTGTAGATACAAAGCATACGTCCAAATAACATCACGACCGATCGAGGTCACCTCAGTTCTCAAGGATTTATCCAGACATGTACCAATAGAGATAATATCAATCGAAACTTTTTTTGAATACAAATCTAGTGATCTAAACTGCATCATATTTTACTTAAATTTTGCTATAGTTAAACCTATGGTCAAATTTTTGACCTAAAATGCAAGGGCACTGTACTTGTAAACCCGGAGTATGTACATACAACTTTCCCATAAACGTGCTCAGAGTTCAGAATTTGGGAAGAAAAGAAGGAGAAACGGAAAGGGAAAGAAACAGGCCCGAAGCAGAACACGCACAAGTTGTTCCTCAGAGCTTCCGCGATCGCTCCAACGGCTAACTCAGCGTCATCACGACGCCGTCTCGCCCCGCGTTCCGACTTCGGCTCACTTGCCCTCCCCCCGGTTAAAAGTGACGCGCCCACCGGGACTCGAACGCGCGGCGCCCACCCCACAGGCGCGCAGAAAAAACAGGGGAGGCAGGCGACTTAACCCTACTCCCTCCCCCTGACCAGAGGAGCGGGCCCCCTTCCGATGGACGGGGCTGCCGCCCACGTCGCCGGCGACTCGGCGGAGGCCGACAGGGCCTCCTCCTCGGCGTCGTCTACCGGCTCGGCCTCCCGGCGCTCCCGGCCGCACAAGGGGATTCACCTGCGGCGGCGCCGGCGGCCGTTGTCCGCTCGGAGAGGAGAGGGCGGCGACGGCGACGGCGGCAAGGGCGCCGGTGACGGCGTGCAGGACCTCGCGCTGCCTCTGGGGATGTCCTTCGCGGCGGTTCTCGCCCAGGTGAGCGTCTCCTCTGGTTTTTCGGCTTCTGCTGTTGTTCCTTGATTGGTAGGCGGCCGAAAGATCCGATTTTTTCGCCCCTCGTGCGGTTCTGAGGATTGTTGCCTTCGAGCATGAGCATGGTCCCTCTGATTGCTAATTTACTGTGTTGTTGGGGTTAATTCTGTGCTGCGTACACTCGGAACGCACCTGTAACCAATTGGATGCCAATGGCTAATTTGGTGACATTTTATAATTTAATTTAGTAGGATATTTGCAGCTTCAATGAAGTTCTCAGGAGTTCCCTGTCTCCTAGGAAGTACAAATACTACTCTAATTCTTTTGGTAAACGTTCAGAAACATTAGATACGGCGGAAGTTTCTAGTTCTTTTGTGGGGGAAAACGATATTCTTTTCTTGTTCCAATCCAGGGTTGGGCCGTCTTGTGTATTTGTGCAGTTCATGACATTTTGAATAAAATACACCGCTTGGGCCACCGTTCAGAACAATTGTGGTACTAGTAGAATGGACAGGCAAAGGTTAAATGGGTGGTATCTGACCAGAATCGATTATTCTGGTTTTAATGTGGTTTTCTAGTGCCTTAATTATATTTTCCCATAGTATTTTAACTGTTCAGTTTTTTCTCAAACAGATTTAATCATAAAAATGCTAAAGAATTGTTAAGAAAAATGCTAAAGAAGGCCTGAATTACAAACCAAGCCAAAAAAACAGGGCAAAACCCCCAAACCAAACAGCATTGGAAAGCCAAACAATATAGTAGCTAAAAACTGCCAGACAGAACACCAAAACCCCTAAGCTAGGCAGCTACCGTCGGTCTTGGGGGCACGTGTGGTGGGGTAACTGACAAGCGCTTTCCTTTGGTGTACAATTTGTTGAGAAAATGTTTTTCTGCAGGATATAGTGGAGTGTTAATACATGCTGTTACTAAACACGAAAAGTTTCTCAGTGCATTGATTTTCGTTAACGCGGTTCAGTGCAAAAGCGATATTTATATGTTTATTCCGCTATTATTTTCCGAGTCAGACATCTGTGCAGTCTGTCGTACTTGGGGTTTTGAGGTTTACGTGTTTATTAAGGAAGGAAACCCAAAATTTGTTAGGGTGCTGCTCGATCAGGGCATCAACAATGCAAACATAATAGTTCCATTTTAAGACTAGAACTAACCTATGGGTTCCATGATTTTGATAATAAATACCCATTTTTATTCCTTTTGAAGTCTATCCTTCAGCATAATGCTGTTTAACTTGGTGCTTTCAGTGGTTAAGGCTTAGTTTGCTGCTGTTACTGTACTACACTGAAATTATTTTTATAACCTATTGTGGAAAAATAGCCACGAAAGAAGGAATATTTTGGTTAGCCAAACAGTAGGCAACAGTTTGTAGCGCATACAAAATTATCATAATCTAGTGCAATGCCAAACAGTAGACTAGAACATCTCAATATGTCTTAATTGATAGAGTTCGCTCACATATTTTTGATTTATCATGGTCTAGTAGAAATGCATTCCACAAATATTCAACCAAACTTAACTAGTTACCAAATAAATGTAGTAAAATTATGTGGGAGGTTGGAAAGCCAGTAATCAGCTGCTAATGCTCATGTGTGTATGTGTGGTGTGTGTTCTCAGAAGCATGGACTAGGCTTTCATTTGTAATCTTCTTATTCAGTAATCAACTCTTATTTGGGAAGAAATTTACTAGTTACAGTACTTAGTCGTAACTCCTGAATAACAAGGACACATCTTTTCCACTATAGGTTCTGAATAAAAGCGGCGGTTCTGGAAGCAGATTACAACCTGATTTTCTTTCAAAGGTGTGCACTTCATATCTCTTCTTTTTACTCTTTTCGCAGCGATTGCTTCAGATAGAAATTAACCATGGTTCCTTAACACTGAATTTGAATGCAGATGTGTACCTCAGCAGTGAAGGAGTCCTTAACAAATGTATGACTGGTTCAACTTATTCAATGCTCTGCTTCGACTGGTTTGGTATATCTGACATAACTTTTCTGTAGATATATGGAGACAGGTTTGATAGTTTCATGGGAAACTTTGAGAAATCATTTGGCAGTACACTGAGGACCCTTCATCTACTCAATGAGGCACCTGCCTGTGAGCAAGATATCCCTCAATGTTCTCACGGTGATGGCAATCCTGTGGCTGAGACCAAATTGAGTGGCGCTGACTCAATAGGCCCGATACCTGATGTCCAGCAGAATACATACTTGAATTCCATGAATAAGCAGATTATTCTTCACACGGGTGTCAATCAGCAGCTGATTCAGCTACCTCGTAGCAGATCTAGTCCAGAATGTGATCAGGACATCCTTAATGTATTTGAGAGATCTCTGAATGAGCAAGTTCGTTCAAATGAGCTCAAAGAACTTGAAATAGGGCTTAATATGAGGAAGTTGCAACTAAAGCAATCTCATTTAGCTCTCAGCTCCTACTCACACATGTTAGAGAAGATCAAGATCTCTATGGGATTTCAGAAAGCTGCTTTCAGAGAGGAGAAATTAAAGACTCAAATGCAGGACACGAGACATGCTGAACTCCTCAAGAGGCTTATAGATATGCTTCTGACAGCAGTAGTTTTTATGTCTGCCTGTTTCGGATATGGAACATATATTTATTCGTACCAGCGGATAACCGCTGTTACTGCAGCCTGTGCAGCTGCTTCAAGGGTATGTGCCATTGTCTTTGATTGCCATTTAATTACTAGGAATTATTTGATCGAAGATAAGCTCATCTCCTTTCTTTTATCATGACTTGTTTTGCAGGAGTCCAAATCTTGGTGGATTCCAAACTCTGTATCAGCTTTCAACTCAGGATTGCTGTTTTTCAGATGTCATTTGATTGCAGCAACAAGGATATCATTTGGCATGCTGATGATTCTATTGATCGGATGGTTGATATTCCAGCGTTCAGCAATGACTGGACCCAACATGCCAATAACATTCAATCTTGTGTTATTGGGAGGTGTTTGTGGTTTTGTTGGAAGGTTCTGCGTTGACACCCTAGGCGGGGATGGAAATGTTTGGCTTGTATTCTGGGAAATCCTTTGCGCCATCCATTTACTTGGAAACACCTATCCATCTCTTCTATACCGTGGTCTTTATGGTCCTATTTCTGTGACGCACAGACCCAAGGCTCTCGGTTTGCCATATTGGGTTCGCCGGTACATATTCTACGCTGTGCTCTCTTTGGTCCTTCCATGCTTGGCTGGTTTGTTGCCGTTCGCATCTCTATCAGACTGGAGGGAACATGCAGTTGATTATATGAGGTCCAGATTCACTGGAAATGACATTGAGACTTGAGAGACCAGATGTGGCCATTAATTAGCATGGGAGCCGAAACTTCGGAAAATTTGTCAGGCAGAATAGCAATGAGCACATGCGCAAGGTTGGACCTGTTTGCTCAAGATGAAGTCAGTGTAGTAGGAGTGTCATCTTCTGGCCTGAATCTGGCCTGAATCTCCCTTCCTACTTAGTCATCTGGTGAACCAAGTTTTGATGGTTGTGCTCGTTTGTCACAAGCATTATGTAATTTCGCCTATGTAATTTCTCCCCTTTGGGAATGTTCAATACATCATCATGAGGACTCTTTAGTTGTCTATATATGTTTTATGGCTCCGATGTTGTGTGGACATTGCACTCGGTGTATCCATTGGTTTATTCTTTTGTAGTCACCAACATCCTGTGTTGTTCAACATATTTTCATTTGGTTGATCAGCCGCTGGCATATGCAACCGTCCCTTTTCTCGGCCTGATTCCAGATTGTGAGCTGTTTGGTTAGTAGCAGTTCTCTTGCCACAGCGGTGGTAAAACTGATCAGTTGTTAATTGCAAGTGTAACGTATTGATTTGCATTTGGTTGATCAGTTGTAAACTGCAACGATTTCATTTGCTGTTCTTTATCACCTGTAAATTGTAATGTTAATGTATCTTATTTTGTTTTTGGCAATGAGAAATCTTAAACAATCAATTCCATTCCAGTGCTTGCCATCTCATTTGGAGATGTTTGTGACAGCAATCTACAAATCGCCATCTTGAAAAGGACAGGCTAAAACTTGTGAATTAAAGAGTTGGGCAAGCCAGCCGAGGGAAGATAGTTTCTGAGCCGTGCAAGCTCATGGCAGTGGCCATGTCTCCCTCTCTGAGCCCCACCTCACCTCTCCAAACAGGCGCCCAAAGCTGCGCCGCCTCTCATCGCCATGACGAGACACTAATCTTGAATGTGAGGGGCCTGGCCAGGTAGAAGGGGGCAACCTTCTGAAGTGATAGAGTGAGTGGACATAGTTTGTGTGCAAGAAACTAAGAGAGAACAGTTCTCATATAAAGAGTTAATGGCAATGAGATAGCTAGCTTCCAACATGAGGAGCACCTATCGGCATTCAGTTGAAAGGTAGCTCTGCAATAAGAGATACCTTGTTGGCTGATAGGATTTGTATCTCATGGAGCCCGTAGCCTAGTCTCGGAGTGTGGAATGAAAGATGTGCAGTGTGGAGTGCTAAGTGCTCACACAACAGTTCACTTTCCGACCGCGTTTACATACTTGTACAGTTCACATTCTGTTGCCAGTGCAAACTGATCGTATTGTCCATGTTGTTGACTACTCCCTCCATTCCAACATAATTGCCGTGGTTTTAGTTCAAATTTGAGCTAAAACCACGGCACGCGGCACATATTTTGGAACGGATGGAGTATTTGACTGTGACCTTGCTCCATACCTGTACAGTTCAGTTCCTATGGAAATACAATTTGTTTCTACCACAGGAGGTCCAGAATTTCAGTGTCTATGTCATATATACCAACAGATGCGCATACGCAGCCATGCGTGTTGATTTTCTTAGAAGATCTGCAGTGCTACTTCTGGCCTGCTCATCAAAAGGGTCATCTCATCACCTATTGTGTTACTGTTCATGTTGGATTCTTTTCAGCCTTCATGATACTGTAAATGCAACTGGAGTCACAGTGAGTGACCAAAGAACTGAAGATACGACAAACTTCTAATCTACTGTTGGTTCTTTTCCTCTTATGTTTTCATGGACGCAAGCAAAGCATTAGCCTCTATAGATGTTTGATCCTTTTCGTCTTACTCCAAATAGACCTGATCATTGACGTCGTGATTAAGGCATTGCCCCAAACAGCAGCCGTGTCGCTCATTCCTAACATTTTTTTCTTTCTAAACCAATCTATAGAGAAGGCCTTTTTGTGTCTCTTGTAGCGCAAACCAGGGAAATGCTTGTTTGGGTGTAACTATTTGTTTGCACCATGTTCTCTTCTTACCTATCTAGCCGTTGGATATATAGGCGAGAAAAATTGTGCACATACAGAGACATGTATATTCTCTCCCACTTGTCTTTGAAAGAGTAGGTGAGCACAAATGAATATATGATCTTCTGACAGCAATGAATATGGAAGTGAGTACTGTTATTGTTTCTGACAGGGATACGGGAGCAAGTAGGTGAGACATTACGGGTGATATAATCGAAGAAAAATGAAGTAGTAGTCCAATATTTCCACAGTAACACCAACATTATCAGTTCAGGAGCTTGTGTTGTTCTTCACCTTCCAGAAATTCAGTGTCCATGTTTGATTGAGCTGATCATATATATCATGAGATGAGCATCCGATGGTACGCCATGTGGATTTGCTTCTGAAGATTTACAATGATACTTCTCATCTGTTGACGTATCTTCTTCTTTTTTTGACGTGATCTCATCGCCTGTATGGCTGTATCTGGACATACTGTACATGTTGGGTGCCTCTTCCCGAGACTGTACATGAAACCGCAGAGATGCAAATACAAGTTGCCGATCTACCAGTAGCCTTTACGGATGCTTGAAACACCGAGCCTGGTGACTACTGAAAGCCTCCAGTATTCTGCAAACAGGCAGTCGCTCCGGTGCTCATTCATAACTCACGGCCTCATGCCCTGCCATCTCATGGCTCAGCAGGCCAAGCATGCCAAACACCTCCGCAGCCTGCGGATGAGACCGACCCCCGCAGACAAACTCATGCACGTCGCCGTCGATCTCCACGGCGCTGCGGCCAGGCCTCTTCTTCACCCCCCGGGCTTTCATCAGGCCCCTGACCTTGCCGGCCCCATCCCATTTCCCGACGGCTGCGTAGATGTTCGACAGCAGCACGTAGTTCGAGTCACCGCCGGGGTCCTTCTCAAGGAGGTACTGCATCAGCTGCTCGGCCATGTCCACGTCCCTATGCATCCGGCACCCAGCAAGCAGAGCTCCAAGCACCACCTCGTTCGGCCGCACCGGCATGGTCGCCACCATGCTCATGGCCTCGTCCAGGCGCCCGGCTCGGCCGAGCAGGTCGACAACACACCCGTAGTGCTCCATCCTCGCCGCGATGCCGTGCTCCGCCCTCATGGCGTCATAGTACCTCAGCCCCTCGTCGGTGAGGCCGGCATGGCTGCAGGCCGTGAGCACGCCCGTGAACGTTACAGCCTCTGGCTTGAACCCCTTCCTCCTCATTGCCTCGAAATGCTCGATGGCGGCGTCCGTGCACCGTCCGTTGGCTGCGAACCCGACGATCATCGAGTTCCAGGAGACCACCGTCCGCTTCCTCATGCTGTCAAACACCTGCCGTGCAAACTCCACCTGACCGCACCGAGCGTACATGTCGATCAACGAGTTGGCGATGCGGATGTTGCCCTCTAGCCTCTCCCTGGTCACGAACCGGTGCACCCACACACCGAGACCGAGCACGCCGACCTCAGCGCACGCGGAGATGGCAGCTACCAGCGTGACGTAGTCTGGCTCAACACCGTCCAGCAGCATGGCATGGAAGCAATCGATTGCCTCGTCATGGCGCCCATTCTTGACGCACCCGTCGATGAGCGCCGTCCAGGAAACCTTATCCGGTTCCGGCATTCCGTCGAACAGCTCGCGCGCAGCGGCGACCAGGCCGTTGCGCATGAGGGCGGTGATCATGGTGTTGTAGGTGACCACGGATCTGACGGGCATGGAGCCGAACAGCTGGAGGGCGTGGTGGGGGAGGCGGGACGCGAGGTAGAACCGCGCAAGGCAGGTGCAGAGAAGGAGGTGGCTGGGCAAGAGCTTGATGGCGAGGGCGTGGAGCGATAGCGCGAGGGGCCGGGCGAGCGGGGAGGAGGGGGCGCCGGCGCAGGCGAAGATAACGGTGAGGAGGGTGACGTCGTTGGGCGCAGGCGCGTCGGGGGAGGAGAGCATGGCGGAGAGCGCCGCGGCCGTCGACGGCAGGTCGCCCTCCCGCGCCGGGCGCGCGATGGCGGCCGTCCACGAGACCACGTCTCGCGGCGGCGTGCGGCGGCGCGGCTTTGGGGTGGCGCGCTGCGCGGGTGGAGGAAGAGTGAGAGATGGAGAGGCGGCCGCTGCCATGGCCGAGAAGCTTTCGGCTGGAACGGTAGAACTTGACCAAATGCTGAAGATTGCTGTCAATGTACCTGCTGAACTGAATTCCACTCCTTCTCAAGGTGTTGGATGAGGCAGAGGCCACACTCGTCAGACCGGAGCTGGGTCCAGGGTCAAAATTAACTTGAAATATTGAGTATAGGGTGTCGATTTCATGGATTGAAAGATTGATGTTCATTTGCAATGAGCACATGAATTCGTGGTTTAAAACGAACTCCATTCGATCTAGACCCTATCCACGGGGACAGCATACGCCCAGTGATGTGATAATGACAATACTTCTCAATGCTAAGATAGCTCGGGATGGGAACTTGGTGCTCTCGGGTTCTGGCGCACCCAATATGCGCCAAAAAATTTAGTAATTCAAAAAATTCAAATTTTTTTTTTGGAATCAAACATGATTAATTATTCTACTTGTATAAAAAGTTTGGACAAGAAATAATTCAGTTTGACTTCAGGGCAAAAAAGAAAAGTTTATGACGACAATATAACGTGTATAGTGCTTGTATATAGCCTTTTTTTGCTGAATCCTCGACCCAGGATACAACAAAAGTCTTTCTCTGACAAATCTTTTTATACGACTACAATACTTGATCATGTTTGATACCAAAAGAAGTTTCGGGATTTTTCGAACTTTTTTGAATTACTAATTTTTTTGGCATATTGGTTGCGCTGGTACCCATGTTATCCTTTGTATTTTCCACCTTAATACATTTTACTATATGATGAGTTTGTATGAAACTAAAATGTGTTTTGCTATCTCAAGTTGCTCACAAATGAAAATGGCAAAGATATCACTCAACTTTCCAAAATACGAAGACGAGACGCAACGCCGATGCAGAAATGGGAATGCCACGGCTGGAGATAGGGATGGCACAACGACCGCAGCGTAACCGGCGAAGGGAGGTTAGAGGTAGCTTCGCTCGAGTAATCTATTAGTGCTAATGTGGGGGTGATAGGTTATGTTTGCACACTTTTTTCGTGCCCTTGTCTAACCTCTTCATGTAATGACCCAAAACGACCTGGCTGTTGATCTTGCATCCGACGGTCCAGAATGATCGACTGACCCAAAACCAGTTTTCAGTCGTTGACTGTTAGCCACACCCATTTTGTAATATACTGATGCACACCTGTAGGTTCTTAAAAATGAAAGAGGTTAGAGGTTGACAGGTGTGTCTGCGGGGTGGTTGTCGTCATCCGAGAAGGGGTGAAATTTAGAGGGATGTCTGGAGTGAAAAAAAAAAGGTGAAACCAATTAAAGTAAAAAAACCCAACAGAATCTAATACGTGAATTACAATTTGAAACGGAAAGAGTACTAACACTCATGTATTTGCACTGGTAATTAGAAAAAAGAGGAAAAAAAAGCAATTTAACTTGTAGCCTCGATCTGCCCAGCTTTAGACGTGCATGATATACGGGAAAAATCTCACGACGGAAATAGTATGTGTTTCTCGGCTGGCCGGATATGACTTGCGTTGTCGGTGATTTAATAGGCAACATAAACCTCATTAATACAATTATCACCGTCCAAGACTCTCTCTCTCATCCCATAATCACATGCTAGTATGCTACAATCTCAGAAAGAGTGTATATACTTCTACAAACAAGCATAAATTTGTTCTCACATATGATTATCTATGAACCGGTCGACTCCGCCGGCCATACAGATCCACCCCACCAAGCTTGTCATGCAAGTGAAGCCAGTTGCTCCTCCTCCCGGCGGCGTTCTTGGACCAGCCAGCCGGCCGCCGGTCCACTTGGTATGCATAAATCTTCCATATTCTTCAAGAAACCAAACGCTTGATGATGCTGATCATAACAGGGAAAATAAAAAAAATAAAAAAAACTATGCCTACGGCAAAGCCGTCGGCATAGCTAAGCCCAGGAATTACCAGGACGCGCCACATGGCAGAGCTATGCCTATGGCAAAGCCGTCGGCATAGATTTCCATCTATGCCGACGGCTTCGCCGTAGGCATAGCCCTGCCGCCAGGAGAAGCCAGGGAATGCCACGTGGCACAGGTATGCCGATGGCTAGGCCGTCGGCATAGATTTCCACCTATGCCGACGCCCAAGCTGTCGACATACCTGTGCCACGTGGCATTCCCTGAATCGCCAGTGCTTTTGACAGCGCCGTCCGTTGCCGTCAGACGAAAAACAATGCCGACGGCTGGCCCACGACCGTCGGCATACGCACCTATGCCGACGGCTATACTACGCCGACTGTCTGACACGTCTACGCTGACGTGATCTACGCCGACGGGGTTATGCCGATGGCTGCCGTCGGCATAGATCTATGCCGACGGCAAATGACCTATGCCGACGGCCCTGGGTCGTAGGCATAGTCCACGGGTCCGGTAGTGTCAGGGGGGTCTCACGTACTTCAACTAGTAAAAAATGGGAAGAAAAACGGGTCAGATTTACAAACATACTATACAAATTCAAAGGGGGAAACATCATGTGATACCATCTTTCGTCTTGTTGGTTCAATCTTAGGGGGGAGTATCATGTGATACCACCTTTCACGTGCTCACATGCTCTAAATTTTTGAAAAATCACATTTAAATGTTTTGAATCTTGCTGACTTTTTTGTGATTTTACCAATGTTGAGGATATCGTTTATTGTTAGCGTCTCAGTCAGCCTAGAATTATAGTTAATGCCAAATCGGCCGATTAATCAATTTTATCGATCGACTATTAATCGGCCATTTTTTTGCAAATCCCAGGTCCCCAACACAAAAATATGCTATATTACATCAAAAGAATATTGGATAGAAGTGTTATCTTGATTCCGAGCCTTTGAAAGCTCATATAATGACAAACAAAATAGAACAATAGCACATATTGCTTAACAAGGTCCAAAAAACACAAATGAACATAGTTTTTGCAAAAATAGTGCTAGGAATAGGCTCAATTTATCAGTAGATTCTCGATAAATCGCTTGTCAGAGCGATAAATCGGCCCAAATGATAGATGGTGAAGACAAGGCATAATCTTATCGGTCATCCCAGGAGTAGCGATAAATCGGACGATTAATCGCTGAATCGGAAGATTTTTTGAACAGTGAATTTTACACAAGAAAAGTGCCTACAAAGCCTAAAAATGGGTTTAGTATTTGTAAATCTGGCCGGTACATGGGAGCTATGCAATGTGCTCGAGCGTGACATTGGAGGCATCTAGGTTTTGGATGAGGCACAGGCCATACTCGTCGGACCGTTGCTGATTTTAGGTGAGAGAAAGAGGAGGGGACTTGGGATAGACGATGGATATGACCTATGGGGTCAGCGTACAGTGAGCAGACCGTAATACCGGAGGGGATCGATCTTTTCCTGGTGCACCAAATAGGTCCAGGGTCAAGATTAACTTAAATTAGTGAATACAGGGTGTCGATTTCATGGATTGAAAAGATTGTTGTTCATTTCCAGTGAGCCATATGAATTCATGGTTTAAAACAGATTTCATTCGATCTAGACCCAACCCATGGAGACATCATACAATACTAGATAGATTGCCTTATTATTTATTTATTTATTGTAAAAATATCATATCTATTATAAAGATTCACCGGAAGTACAAAACAACCCAAACATAATAAAAATTACATCGAGGTTCATGGACAACCGAACGACCTTTGCCGCCGCCAGAATGAGCCGCCCACACGCCGCTGTCGCCACTCCCATACCGGAGTCAGCTTGACCTTCTCGATGACAACCGGGAAGTCTTCGTGCACGTGCCCCAAAGGACCAGCGTTCAGAAGCCGCAATCATCGCCATGGAATCCTTGAATCAATCTGAAGAACCTGACTCCAAATCTCGTCATTGCATACGCACAACGAGAAACCCTAACCTCGCCGCTCCGAGGAGCTGGCAGAAATCTACGCCGGAGCTCTGTCTAATCCGTCTCGACGAACGGACTTGAGGAGAATTGAAGCCTGGAAGACTGACACGAAGAAGAAGCGCCCCATCCGTCCAAGCGCCGCCCTTGCAAGAACTAAAGCCCTACTTATCTAAGCCGAGGCACTAGGAATACCCTCCCCACCACAGACCACCGGAGCGGTAGGCGGAGGGGAGACGAATCCATGGGCTCGCCGGCGGAGATCGAAGGGAAGAAGGCTTTCCCTAGTCACCTTAATATATTTATGATATAAGACGAGTTTGTAAGAAAACAAAAACATGTTTTTCTACGTGCAAGTTTCTCACAAATATCACGGTACATCACTGTCCAACACTCTCATCCCTACAATCTCAAAAATCTTAGATCGTATAGTGACGAGGAGAGGAAGTAGAAAGAGTGTACTGTGTACTTCTACAAACAAGCATAAATTTGTCCTCGCATATGATATCTATATGAACCGGTCGACTCAGCCGGTCATATAGATCCACCCCACCAAGCTTATCATGCAAGTGAAGCCAGCAGCGACGTTCTTGGACCAGCCGGCCCTTCCACGGTTTGCCTTGGTATGCATCAATCTTCCATTTCTTCAAGAAACCAACGCATGACGATGCACTCATAACTTCTTGAAGAGCCGCTCGTGCGCCACGCCATCCACGTCGACCTGCGCCTTCTCCCACACGGTGTGCGGCATGATCCCGCCGGCCCACACCCCTGGCCGCTGATACGCCTCTTTGCACAGGACGTGGGCGACCTGATTGCCCTCGCGGAAGATGTGCTGGACCTTGTACGCCGTGAAGCACCGAAGCAGCATGAGAATCTCCTCTTGCATGGCCCGAGGCACGCGCGTCTGCGTCTCCTCGCCGGTGAGGAGCTCCACCAGCATCAGGTCGTCTCCTTCCGCCACCAGCCTGCCGCGGAAGCGACTTAGCGCGAGGCGCAGCCCGCGGATGAGCGCCCTCGCCTCCACTATGCCCACCGTCGAGTGCTCTGTCAGCTCGGCGAAGGCGACAAGAACGCGGCCGTTGCAGTCGCGGATGGCGCCCCCGATGCTAGCCCGGCCGGACCCGTCGTTGTACACGGACCCGTCAAAGTTGAGCTTGAGCCAGCCTGCGGGGGGAGCTTCCCACCTCACCATGACACGGCTCGGATAGAAAGGGGGAGACGAAGAAGACAGCGAGGTGATGGAGGCGGGCGACTGATACAAGTTGGCTGGAGATGAAAAAGGCCCCCTGCAGAAGGGAGCAAAGGACGCTGCTGGCGCAGCAAGACACGCCATGGCTAGGCTAGCTAGCTACTCGATCGTAAACAAGTAAAGAAGGTTGGGATTAGTAAAGGACGCTGGCGCAGCAAGGCATGTATGCTGGTTCTTGTACGTATATATAGACTTTGGGTCGCGCTAACTGCCACACATGTGGCAGGAAGGGAGACGCACCACACGTCTCTAATGTAAACAGATTGCCACGTCATCGCATGCATGCATGCAGGAATCTTTTTAGATTTTCAGTTTTTAAAATGTTTTATCTCTTAAACGAAAAATCCGATTGAAAATCCGTTTCACCATTAAATCTCTCGCGATGAGATCTTCGAAACTAGATCACATGTTGATATGTTTTGATGAAAAAAAAATTGGATCAAAAGTTGCCATGTCTATTGCATATGAATTGCCATGATGCTTACTCTAAAGTTGCCATGATATGTTTCAGCTATTTTCTTCTACATTTAAAAATAAATTTTGACATTTATAAAACGGGAATTAAGAAACTAGACTTGCCATGAACCATAAACTAAAATTGCCATGATACATGCACGTAAAATTGCCATGGTTCATACAAAAAATAATTTTCATGATCAAAATACTGGAGTTGTCATCATCAAAATACTAAAATTGCCATGATCTACAAACTAAAATTGCCACATGACAACTTTAGTTTAAGCCCTATGACAACTGCAGTGTAAACATCGTGGCAACTTCTGGCAAAAAAAAAATTCGTCGAAACATATCAACATGGGGTCTAGTTTTGAAGATCTCGTCGAGACGGATTTAATGGTGAAAATGGATTTTTAGTTCGCTTTTTTATTTAGGAGATACAACATTTTTAAGCTGAAAACCAAAAAAAATTCTGCTGATGTCATCTATTCATACGTGGCAAAATGAGTGATGATGGAGGCGTGTGGGCGATGTGCAAACGTTCACACGTGTGGGCGTTAACATTTCCGTAGACTTTTGAGGCAGAGGCCGTCCGGATTCAGAATCCGACTGCAACTCTGCTCGTAAAGTCGTAAACACGCACGTCTACGTGCACGGATCAAAGAAAGAGTAATGACTCCGCGGGCGCTCGGCCCATGGCGGATGGGGCCACTTCAACGCGTAAACCGCAACAAGCCGCGATCGATCCATCGAACCAACACAAAAAGAAGAAGAAAACACCCGCGCGATCGATCCATCGAACCAACACAAAAACACCCGCGCGATCGATCCAGCCATGGACAAGATCCATCCTTTGCGTGTGTCCTCGGTGAAAGAATTGGTGGAAGCGTATGCCTCTTGGCAGGGACGTGTTCGTGTTATATAGCATAAGATTACAGAGATTGGCCGGTGGTTATTAGTCTTGACCTCTACTCCAAGTCATACACAAGATAGAGAGATAAGGATCAATCTAGCCTAACCACCGGCCTGGTTTACAACAGAACTCACGCACACAATAACGTTACAGGTTGTCACGTCCTCTACAAGCCTATCATCTAACATCCTCCCTCAATCTCAACATGTCAAGGTTTAGATTGTTCTTGAAGGCTTGGAGTTGCCGGACTTGAAGTGGTTTAGTGAAACCATCAGCAACTTGATCTCCTGTTGGAATAAACTTTATCTCTAGTAACCTGCGAGCAACTCTTTCTCGAACAAAATGAAAATCAATCTCTATGTGTTTAGTCCTTGCATGAAACACATGATTTGCAGAAAGATATATTGCTCCAAGGTTGTCACACCACAGATATGACACATGTGGTCTATAAATGCCCAACTCATCAAGTAATGTTTCAACCCACATTACCTCAGCTGTTGCATTTGCCAGAGACTTATATTCTGCTTCTGTACTAGATCGCGAGACAGTAGCCTGTTTCTTGGCAGTCCAAGATATTAGATTAGATCCAAGAAAAACAGCAAAACCTCCTGTTGACCTCCTGTCATCTGGGCATCCTGCCCAGTCTGCATCAGAAAAGGCACTCACTGTTGTTGAGGGAGATTTGCAAATTGTTAGTCCAATTCCAGCACTACCTTGAATATACCTCACTATTCTTTTTACAGCTGTCCAATGAGAAGAGGTAGGTGCATGCAAAAACTGGCAGACCTTGTTGACAGAAAAGGATATATCAGGTCTTGTCAGTGTTAGGTATTGAAGTGCTCCAACTATGCTTCGATATCTGGTTCCCTCTTCTGGACTTAACAATTTTCCTTCATATAGTGATAGTTTTTCAGTGGTTGACATAGGTGTGCTTGATGGTTTACAATCCTTCATTCCCACACGCTTTAGTATGTCTAAGGCATACTTTTCTTGTGTGAGCAAGATGCCACTTCCTATCTTCTTTACTTCTATACCTAGGAAGTAATGGAGCTCTCCCAAATCTTTGAGTGCAAAGTCACTTTTTAAATTCTTTAATAGTGCTGAAGTGGCTTCTTGTGATGAACTAGCTACAATGATGTCATCAACATAAATCAACATAAACATGATCACCTTTCCTTTCCTGAAGATGAACAGTGAAGTATCTCCTTTTGATGGACGAAAACCAAGCTGTTGTAGCTTCAAGCTCAACCTTGAGTACCATGCTCTCGGTGCTTGTTTCACACCATATAAAGCCTTGTCTAATTTACACACATGATGTGGTTTGGAGCCATCCTCAAAACCAGGTGGCTGTCTCATATAGACCTCTTCCTCGAGAATGCCGTGTAAGAACGCATTCTGTACATTCAATTGGCGAAGACTCCATCCCCTGGAAACAGCAATAGATAGAACAAGTCTAATAGTAGCAGCTTTCACAACTAGACTAAAAGTGTCCTCATAATCAATGCCGTAGCGTTGTTTAAACCCTTTAGCTACTAACCTAGCCTTGTACCTATCTATTGTTCCATCAGCTTTCTTTTTAATTTTATACACCCACTTGCAATCTATAATATTCCTCCCTGGATTATAAGGAACTAGATGCCAGGTTTGATTTTTCATTAGTGCATCAAATTCACTATTCATAGCATTCTTCCATTTTTCACTGCGTAAAGCTTCTAGCACATTTTCTGGCTCACCAGTAGCAGCAAAGCCCGTAAACTTAAAGTTCTTGTTAAACCTGACCGTCCCATCTTTGGGCACCAATGGTTTTGTAATACCTCGTTGTGACAGAGTCACCCGTGTGGTTATAGTACTGGGTTGATTTGTCGTCGCAGAAGATCCAGCAGCATGCACAGGAGATCCACCTCGTACTGTCTCAGGTGAATTCCCAGGTGAATCCCCTCCGGTAGATGCGCTGTCCCCCGCCCTCGGATCCGCCGCGCGTGGGGCAGAGGAGGACGCCCTATGAGGAGGCGACACTTGGCCGGGGCCCCGCAGGACGCTGTCGATCTCATCATGATGTCGCGCGTCGGGTGTCCCGCAGCCAGCCGACTCGCTCCAGTTGTTGCGTGGCGACAACTGCAGACCGGCCCCGTGCGAGGCCCCGCCCGACCGCGCCGCTTCTTCTGATTGTGTGTCGTGCGCGGGGCGGCTGGAACCTGATGGCGTCAGAGGGTCAGCCCCAGGATCCGCACCAGCAGCAGCCGGCCCACCTGCGCCGAATCTCTCGAGATCAGCGCCGTCAGCCGGATCATCCTCGTGTTCAACGCCAGTGCAAACTTGGTTCTGCATAAAATCACATGACAGAGCAGCAATTTTTTTACTGCTTCCATTAGTAGCATCAGGATAACTATTAGCCAATTGATCATCTGCACATTTTTCGCCCCCGTGATCGGTTGGATTTAAAAGCTCCGGAGACAAAAGAAGGATTTCGGCCCGAAGGTGAGCGCCGGCGTTTGGGTGTAAGGCGGTAAAGGGAAACACTGCCTCATCAAAGACTACATCTCTGGAGATATAGACCCGTCCTATGGATATGTCAAGACACTTAAACCCCTTGTGAAGATTACTATAACCTAGAAAGGCACACTGTTTCAAACGGAACTGAAGTTTATGAGTATTATATGGACGTAAGTTCAGCCAACAGGCACACCCAAAGACACGTAGAGATGAGTAATTGGGTTTCTTGTGGCATAACCTTTCGAGGGGAGTTTGAAAATTGATAACTTTGCTCGGTAATCTGTTGATGAGATAGGTAGCCGCAATGAAGGCCTCATCCCAAAATTTGAGAGGCATGCATGCTTGAGCTAGAAGAGAGAGTCCAACCTCGACAATATGTCGATGTTTACGTTCTGCTGACCCATTTTGCTGGTGTGCGTGAGGACAAGAAACATGATGAGACATGCCAACCTTGGTAAAGAAGGAATTTAGTTTCACATATTCTCCACCCCAGTCGGTTTGGAGAGCAAGGATTTTACGATCAAATTGTCTCTCAACAAGATTTTGGAAGTCATGAAATTTTTGAAACACTTCTGACTTATGTTTGATTAGGTAGATCCATGTGAACTTACTGAAATCATCGATGAAGCTCACATAGTATTTTTTTTCTACCTACGGATTCAACTGCTGGTCCCCACACATCAAAAAAGATAAGTTCCAAAGGAAATTTTGATTCACTTATTGATTTTGGATAGGGCAACTGATGGCTTTTGCCTCGTTGACAAGAATCACAAACAAATTCATCAACTAACTTAACACATGGAAGCTTATTGTGGCTAATTATTTTGCTAACAATAGAAGATGAAGGATGCCCTAGGCGCCGGTGCCACCTATCCGAGGAGGGGGTGGCACTGAGCACATGCTTCTTGGCGCCTTGTTCCATGTGTTTGACAGAGTATAATCCTCTCCTACCCCTGCCTTGTAGCAGAACTCTCTTCGATCCCCGATCCTTTACAAAAAAAGAATGAGGGTGAATCTCAACAAATGTATTGTTGTCAATGGAAAGACGGCTCATAGAGATAAGACTCTTGTCTGTCTCGGGTACATGTAAGACATCTTTAAGGAGAAGATCATGTTCAGGGGTGGAAATATGAGATTGACCAATATGAGCTATAGTCATACCTGAGCCACTCGCCGTGTGTATCTGATCCTCTCCGGTGTATCGGTCTCGAACCGTGAGCTTCTCAAGGTCACCTGTGATGTGGTTTGTAGCACCACTATCCAGGTACCAATTGGTGTCGACTCCGTACTGGGGAGCCGCCATGTTTGCCGAGCGCTCCTCTCCTCCTTGGTATGAGGAGTCATACCTCTTCCAGCATTTCCATGCCGGGTGCCCTATCTTGCCGCAGATTTGACAGGTCGGCTTGGCAGAGGGATTGTTGGAGTAGTTCCCGCCGCCGCCGCCGTTGCCATGGTTGCCTCCGTTCCCACGGTTTGGTGGGTTGGGTGACTTGGGGAAGTTTCCGCGGGCGCGGTCACCACCGCCGCTGGCCTGTTTGTTGGGGAAGTTCCGGCCGCGGTCACCACCGCCGCCGTTGTTCTTGTTGAAGCGGCCGCGAGTCGCGGCGTTTGCAGATGACTGAGAGGATCAGCCGCGTAGACTCATGCGAGTCTCGAAGCTCAGCAGCTGTGAGTACAGCTCCGGGACGGTGACTGGTTCGACCCTGGAGCACATGGCCGAGACCACCGGGTCGAACTCCTCATCGAGTCCAGCGAGGATGTGAGAAACAACATCTTCTTCATCAACCTTCTTCCCTGAAGCCATTAGTTCATCACACAAAGCTCTAATCTTACCAATGTAATCTGTGATGCTGCTGTTGCCCTTCTGGAGGTTTGCCAGGGCGATCCGGACGTTGACCGTCCTTGCACGCGTGTGCGAGGCGAGCATGCCTTGCACCGTGTTCCACAGCTCCGCTGCGGTGTGGCACGTAGCCACCTGAATTGCCATCTCAAGCGGGAGCGAGGTCAGCAGATAAGAGAATACCTGCTGATCCCTCGCGTACCACGTGGAGAACTCCGGGTTGGGACCTTTGGACTTGGTCTTGCCGTCGGCGCTGGTGACCTCAATGGTCTGAGGCGGCACCACCTGCTCGACGTCGAGGAACTCCGCCATCCGAGCCCCCCTGATTGCCGACAGGACAGTGGCGCGCCATAGAGCTTCGTTCCCTCTTGTGAGCTTCTCTGTTGCGGCGTGCACAAATGGAGAGGAGGGGAAGGAAGTGGAAGAGCTTGCCATGGATGATGTCGAGGCCTGCTCTGATTACCATGAAAGAATTGGTGGAAGCGTATGCCTCTTGGCAGGGACGTGTTCGTGTTATATAGCATAAGATTACAGAGATTGGCCGGTGGTTATTAGTCTTGACCTCTACTCCAAGTCATACACAAGATAGAGAGATAAGGATCAATCTAGCCTAACCACCGGCCCGGTTTACAACATAACTCACGCACACAATAACGTTACAGGTTGTCACGTCCTCTACAAGCCTATCATCTAACACTCGGGGTTCCTGCGTAGTACTGCAGGTCGCCGGCGTGCGGGCGCGCAGCCACAGAGGCAACGGGCGACGCAGCTTCCTGCTCCGCCTACCGCGCCACCCAGCAACGCAACGGCGCACCTCACCGCCGGAGGCTCGGCAGCTCCTTCCACGGCGACGATGGCTCCAATCACTGATTGATGTCTCCAGTCCCTCTCTCTCCTCATTCCTCGCCAGTTGCCATGTCGTCGATGCAACTTGCAAGTGCAAGCCGGGCCTCGCCGGCGACGTACGGACGTCCATTTTCTCGTCTGCGGCATGCAGCCTGACGGACGGGTTGCGTGCACGGCCATCTCGCGACTTCTCTTACTCTTCTTCTCCTCGATCGGGATCGGCTGCCTACCTGCTCGCTGGCACCAGCTAGCCATGGAGAAGCTCCTATATATATCCTTTTTGCGGCTTCCCTTGTCCCGCGCGCTCCTGGATGCATGCAGAGCAATTTACTCAAGACCAAGTGCTAATGTGCTATACGTCCATCGCCGTGATCATGTATGTTTTGCCACGGGTGTCCTCTTTGGTTCGCGCACAGTCCATCGCCAGTGACAAGATGGACAAATTAATTAAGCGAGGAACCCGCCGGGAGCCTTCTCCAGGAGTAAATTGTACAGAAATATCACAATTAAGGGCATTGAAAGTAGATTGGTACCAAGTTTAGTAATTTTTACATGTCAGTACCAAGTCTGGGGTTAGCCGTTACAAAGAGGTCTAAATCACGTATAAACTCGTATTGACGGTGTATCTGATCGGCGGGGCCCGCCTGTCAGCTGCCGACGTGCATTTTTTTTTTGCAGAAACACCCCCCAACCCCCCGCCGCAGAATACCAGCCGGTCCTATGGCCAGCGAAGCGGGCCCAGGCGGCGCCAGCTCGCGGATAGCGGCTCGGCACGGCCCCGGCAGGAGCCCCGCGGTGGCGCTGGCTCGGCCCGGCTCGCCGGTAGCGACTCGGCGCAGCTCCCCTACCGAACCCACTCGGCAGAGGCTGGGACGAGGGGACGCCAAGCGACGCGGGTTCAGTGCAGCTTGCCGGCGGCAACCCGGCGCAGCTCCCCAGCCGAGTTTCTCCAGCAGGAGCCCCGCGGTGGCGTGGGCTTGCTGGGGCATCACGGTTAACGGGAAGAAGGCGGCGCGATGCAGGGGCTCCGGCATCGAGGTACGAAGGGGATGGACGGATCCGAGGCTCTCCAGCGCGGATCGGCGTGTCGGGCTGGAGCTACGGGAGGCCATCCATGGCGGCTTGGCGTCGGGCTCCTGTCCAAGGGGAGTGGGCAAGAGAGAGAGAGAGAGAGAGAGAGCTCTGGGTGAGAGAGAGAGAAGAAAGAATGGAAGGAGGAAGAGAAGGACAGAGGCAGGGTGCGGGGACGGCCTGCTCCTGGTCGCCGGTGGTGGTGCTCCGGTGGCCGACCGATGGCGAGGCGAGGAGGAGCCCGGGGAGGGGCGGGGGTTACGGGAGGCGAAGGAGCTCGGGCTCGAGGGGTGTGACGCCCCCGATTCAATCGTACACTAATTATACACGCAAATGTGTACGATCAAGATCAGAAACTCGCGGGAAGATATCATGCATAGCACAACTCTAGACACAAATCAAAATAATACAAGCTTTATATTAAAAGCCAGGGCCTCGAGGGCTCGAATACAAGCTCGAAACACAAGAGTCAGCGGAAGCAACAATATCTGAGTACAGACATAAGTTAAAAAAGATGCCTTAAGAAGGCTAGCACAAAAGGAACATGATTGAAGAGGCAAGGCCTCCTGCCTGGGACCTCCTAACTACTCCTAATCCCCAAACCCCAAATCCCTCCTAGTCTCCCACGCGCTCCCTCCCACGACCCGCGCCGCCGATGCCACCTCCACCTCCACGCGACGGCGGAGGCGCCCCACGTTTCTTCTCCTCTCCGGTCGCTACGGAGGAGCCACCATGGTCGGGCCGCGGCGAGCCGCAGAGGACCGGCGTCGGCTCGACTGGATCTCCTTCTCCACAACCAAGCACTGGCAGAGGCCGGAGCACCACTATGGTGGGTGCTCCGCCTCCTGCCCGTGGCTTTGTTGACGGATTCCGGGTCGGCCGCTTCCTCCGGGAACCCTAGCCTCTCTCTCTCTCTCTTCGTCCCTCTTCTCTTCGCGCGACGGCGGGCGCATCAACCAGATCCGCCGGCCGTGGCTTCGACCTGGCCGCGGCCAAGGAATGGCTCCCGGAGCTCGCGTGCTCGAGGTGGACGCCCAAGATCTCCACGCTCCTCACCCGGAGAGAAGGAGCTTGCTGCACATACACTACAGTCTACAGGCAGCTGAGCACATGCAAACCACACAATCAGTACATCTAGGATTTAGTTGTTGCGTGCAATCCATCAATCATGCTAGCATGCATGATTTTTCTCTTGATTCAAAAGAATCATGCCTGATTGCTCCCGATGCAAATTTGGGTACCCACTGACCCTACTCAGTTCAACTAAATGAACCATAAATTTCAGAATTCACCTCACTTCTGAAGAAAATTACTTCATTTGGTTGAACTAACAAGGATCGGAGGGTGCTTTCAAATTTGCATCCTTACTGATTGCAGTGCAGTCCTCCATACTGTCAATCTATCATTGGTGGGTGGACACCATTCAACAGTTTGCTGATGCTTTGTTTGCATGAAGGAAGCATTATTAATTAGTATAAATTGGCCGTCTAATTGATCGAATCTGCTTAGTCCAGAGTAGCACTACTGCACATTTATGTATGTAATATTTGCTTGGTCTGTCGTAGCATTATGTCCACGATAAATCTTTTTTGCTCCTTAGCTAAAGTTACAAATTTTGTTCTGGCATTTGGTAAAAACTAGCTCCTTTGCCTACTGTTTAATGCTGATTGTTTGAGCTAAATGGGGCAGAAATTATCCACATGTACCTCGTGTTATGCTTGGCAACTAATCATATATCATTGATAGATACTTATGTGTATGGATGTCAAGTGAAAGCTTTGTTTCAAATCATCTAAATTTTCTTTCCCTTGATAGCAGCACTAGTCATGAGCAGTGGCGGAGCTACAACAGAATCACTGGGCGGGCCAGCTTGAAGAAAGTCAAATGTTCTTTTCCTCCATGGCCCATTTCTGCCTAAAGGCCCACTGGTTTGCAGCAAAATTGGGCGGGCCACGGCCCAGTTTTGCTTGCACTAAGCTCCGCCAGTGGTCATGAGTGTGATACGTTTTGATGATCTCCTTGTACTAGAAGACTCGACGAAGCGGCGGCGTCTCCGGCGCGGCTGTGCTTCTTGAGGTGACCTCCTCTACCGCGTGATGGCGGCGGCGGTTGTCTGCTGCGTCGACTGCAACCTCCTCTCCGGTGAGTCCATCTCCTACCTCTAGCTCCCTCTCTTGTGCTGCTACAGTACCATGCTCTGTTTTCAACGGCATGGGTTATTTGGTTTGTGCTTGATGTGCTCGTGTGTTGAAGTATAATTAGCTACTGTTACATAATAATTTACTGGACATTGTAAGATTTTACTCTTGTGTCATGGAATAGACGAGCCGCATTTACCCCTGCGTCTAGATTAGAAGTTATGATTGATAGTAGCACACTTCTTACTCGCTGCTGGCTGTACTATAGCCCATTTGTGGTTACTACTCTGCTGTGTGTTGGAGTCTAATTGGTTAGGCTATTATTTACCAATTCCACTAAGATTTTACACTTGTGTCGTGGCATAGATATAATTTATCTCATTCCTTTGTGTTTGTAGACAAGAAAGAAAGAAGCATGGTCCTTGTGCTATAGCAGTAGCTGCAGTACATCAACTGCTCCAGCAAGCTCGAGAGAAGATGGACATAAATGGTTGTTTCGGTACAAAGTTGAGCTACTTATTTTGGAATGGAGGGAGTACATAGCAAGCACTGCAGAAGAACTGTAGGAGCTTGCCAGGACAGGCTTGGTAGCTAGTGGGACACTAAAGAGATCGAGACGCCGCCACTTCCATGACTACGAAGCCTTCAAATGGAACATTAGAAGCTGACTGCATGTTGTCGATGTGCTTGTTGAATCGAATGTTTCCGCTCCTTCTCAAGCTGACGTTCTCGATATTTCCACAAACGGCGGCTTCAAAGACATCAAACCCAAAATTTGAATTAATGCAAACATATAGAAAACCTTGGCTATTTATCAGTCACAGGCATTAGACTCATGTTACTTTTTTTGCAAATACAGACTCATGTTACTTAACTAGTTATTTGTTTTCTTTTTATTTATATTAACACTCAAAAGTCTTAGGTTTGTAGAGCACACATTTCCTTTCTTCTCAAAACACTACTGAGTATAAGACAAGTTTGTTTTTTGACATAACTGCCTGCTTGTTCCAAAACGGCAACCGAAGGAGTATATCACTAAAAAAAGTAAAAATAGCTACATGAATCTTCTCCCCCAAAAAAGCTACATGAATCTTGGACACATTGATCTCGGTAGTGCTGTATACCCTGTCGTATGATACACATAAGCATTTCTTGATTTATTGCGAGGGTATCAGGTGTTGGGGAATCTTCCTGCCCCGCACCGAATGTCACAGAAGCATACCGGCGCTAGCTCTTACTACAAAGCGAAAACAAAGAGACAAATACACGCAGCCCCATATTGATTTTTTTTAAAAAAGGATAACCCCGGCCTCCGCATGAAGACAATGCGTGCAGCCATATATTATTAAAAGTGTAAAATCCAGCGGCCGAACATCATCGACCGGAAAATAAATTGGAAAACATACCCCGTACCGATGCAACATGTACGGCAGGCAAAGCTCATGCATCACTCGCTCACATGGATCACTTCCTCACTGCAAAGCCCGATCCTGCCGGCTTGCCACGTCCGCCAGGAACTGGGCAAACGCCAAGCGCGACGTCCCGCCATCGTCGCAAGCCGCGGCCGCGGCTTCCTTGTGCACCGCCGCCCGCGCTCTGAGCTCTCTACCCTCCTCAGACTCCATCACAAGCCTTACCTTGGCCTCTACCTCGCCGGCCTTGACCAGCCCCTGCTGCCACCCGACCATCTCCGTGGCGACCCCCATGTCCCCCATCATGTGCACCTTGTTCATCTTCTGCTCCGAGTAGAGCGGCCAGCACAGCATCGGCACGCCCGCCGTGACGCCCTCCAGCACCGAATTCCACCCGCAGTGCGTCACGAACGCCCCCGTGGCCCTGTGGCGGAGGACGTCCACCTGTGGCGCCCACAGCTTGACGACGAGGCCACGGCCGTTGGTTCGCTCCATGAAACCGTCCGGCAGGAGCGTGTCGAGGTCCGGGTTGGCACTGGGGTCGTGTGGCTTCTCCGGGTCGTCGCTGGCGGGGGCTCGCACAACCCACAAGAAGCAGTGGCCGGACTTGTCGAGGCCGACGGCGATCTCCCTGAGCTGCTCTTCAGAGTGGTTTCCAGTGCCTATGCTCCCGAAGCAAAGGAACACGACGCTGCGGTCCAGTTGGCCGTCTAGCCAGGCGAGGCACTCGTGCCGCTCTTTTGCCTCGGCATCGGCGATGCTGCCGACAAATGGACCGACGCAGTACACCGGAGGCAATACCCAGCCGGGGACACACCGCGGGTCCTTGAGAGTAGCCACGGCCCGAGCCTCCAACGACTCGAACGTATTCACCAGCGTGCCGTCGGCCTCCGGCATCCGGCAGAGCAAGGCCATCATCGCCTTGTATGTGTCGCTCTCCGGGTCCTCGAGCACCTCGCCCAACAGATGCGAAGCCGGCATGGGCGGAAGGCCGAAGAGCTCGAGATGGGTGTCTCCCAGCTCCTTGAAGCTCGGGCCGCCCTCTGCGAGGACCGTAGGGAGCTGGGCGAAGGCGACAAAGGTGGCGGCACTGGAGGTGAACAAGGTGTAGCTAGGGAACCCGAGCCTCTTGGTGACGACGAGCGCCTCGTTGGACGGTGAGTCTGTTGAAAATATAAGCAAATTACTACAAGAATTAATCCGAATTAACAGAAAATAAATCATGACTACAGTAACAGAGATTGAACTAATCATGCGAACTAGCATAATAGATGAACAGATCACATCTAGGACACATACTAGAAACATGAATTCTACCACGATCTCGAACAGGAAAGATAGAATCACATACAGTGCAGCGGGAGCAGCACCGCCGGCGTTGACGTTGTCGCCCATGTCGTCGAGGATGAGGTTGCCGAGGTCGGGGAAGAAGTCATCGTTCGCGAAGTCGTCGCTGCCAGCAGTCGCGCGAGTGCGCTCCCCAAAAACCTGATCGCCCCTCTCTCATACAGGATCAAGAGAGGCGGGGTTCGGAGGCCTGCTGTCCCTTCTCCCGGTGCACGCCAAAAAAAGGGATGAAGAAGACTTGATTGGCGGCGCAATGGTCTGGAACGGCGTGAGAAACCATACGAAAAACGGCGGCAGCTAGGGTAGACGTCTGCCTGACTATGTAGTGCGGGCCGGGTAGGTCGTGGGAGTAAACCCCACGTCCGAGTCGTCACGATCCAAAAGAACCGGAAACGGTTCAGTAATTAACGCGTCCATTAATTATTAATTAATGACTCATTAATTTTTCCCGAGCAGCAAAAATATAGACAACGTGCATAGCTCTGTCCTCGGCTCGGCTCAATCCCGCAACCCGCGGCGCGGCGCGTCATGACGAGGCGAGGCGAGGCGTGGCGTGGCGAGGCGAGCGAGGAGGAGGAGCGCGCGTGTAGGTCTCCTCTTCTCATGCTCATACAAGTGGTAGGAGAGCTCATCTTATAAAGAGGCGCAACTCTCTCTCAACTTATGAGGTGGGACTAAACTTTAGCCTCACTCACTCCATTCACATGTGTGCATGAATGGGCCAAGAGAATTTCAGAATTTTAGTTGGGCTTTGGGCCAAAAGCCCACCAGCAAATTTCAACAATCCCCCACAAAGTCTCATTGGCACATTTCACCATTTGGTTTCAAAACATTTTTTATATACCGGTGTTTAGTGGAGACTGTGAAGTTGAACTTCCACTTAGAGATTTATGCTACACTAGATCACAACTTGAATAGTGGACTATGCCTTGAACTACAAGTTTTCTGCGAGACTAGTTTCACACAAATTCTTGACCGGTACTGGGCTGCCGCAAGGCTTCCCCGCGGGTGGAGCGTATACGTCGTACTCCAGGGCCTTTCATGAATTTATTAGAGAGCACCCACTTCTCACAGACTGCGACATTAACAGTCAAATTCATATAAGTGTGTTCCTCAGGAGATACTCTGCAGGACAACATCTCTGCTTACTCAAATAAGCCACTTGGAACACATTAAGATAGATATTAACCTGCCATGCAGATCAGGAGAGTATTGCATCTTTACGGAGTGGGATAATTAAAATAAGGATACTCTCCTCTCAGCTGACCAACAGCTTGTCTCCCACTTCTACTTCACGGGATCTCCGATCACATAGAGTGGGTTACCACTATGGACAACTCATGCGGTGGGTCTCAAACCCAACTCCATCGATGCATTATCTATCACATTATGTGATAGACCCTTTGTGAAGGGATCTGCCAAGTTTTTCGACGTTTGGATATAATCCAACGTAATAACTTCGGAGTTTCTCAGTTTCCTGACAGATTTTAATCTCCTCTTCACATGCCTTGAGGACTTCATATTGTCCTTAGAACTGTTTATCTTGACGATCACAGTTTGATTATCACAGTTCATCAGGATAGGGGGTATTGGTTTTTCAACCATAGGTAAGTCCATCAATAGCTCACGAAGCCACTCTGCTTCAACAGTGACAGTGTCTAATGCTGCGAGTTCTGCTTTCATAGTTGACCTCGTTAAGATGGTCTGCTTGCAAGACTTCCAGAAAACAGCGTCACCACCAAGTGTAAAAACATAACCACTTGTGGCCTTAATCTCATCAGCACCAGATATCCAGTTTGAGTCACTATAACCTTCCAGTACCCTTGGATACCCGGTGTAGTGAATCCCATAGCTCGCAGTGCCCTTCAAGTAGCGCATAACTCTCTCAAGAGCACGCCAATGATCATCTCCCGGTTTTGACACAAACCGACTCAGCTTGCTCACAGCAAAAGAGATGTCAGGCCTCGTGGCACTCGTCAAATACATAAGCGAGCCAATAATCTGAGAATACCTCAGTTGATCTCTAGCAATCCGTCGATTCTTTCGAAGCAACACACTAGCATCATATGGAGTTGGAGAAGGCGTGCAGTCGCTATACCCAAAATGACTCAAGACCTTTTCCACATAGTGAGACTGAAGCAGTGTGATCCCACCATTCTCATCTCTCAACAGCTTGATCTTTAAGATAACATCAGCTACTCCTAGATCCTTCATCTCAAAACAACGAGAAAAGAAATCCTTAACCTCCTTGATTAAATCAAGTTTGGTTCCAAAGATCAATATGTCGTCGACATACAGACAAAGAATAACTCCTTCGCCCCCACTATGGCGATAGTACACACACTTGTCACCATCATTTACTACAAAGCCGGCAGCAGTTAATGTTCTTTCGAACTTCTCATGCCACTCCTTAGGAGCTTGTTTAAGGCCATATAAAGACTTTAACAACTTGCACACCTTTCCTTCCTGACCAGGTACTACAAAACCATCTGGCTGATCCATGTAAATTTCCTCCTTCAACTCTCCATTGAGGAAAGCCGTCTTAACGTCCATTTGATGAACGAGAAGACCATGTGAGGCAGCCAGTGATAGTAGCACCCGAATTGTGGTCAGTCTAGCCACGGGTGAGTAAGTATCAAAGAAGTCTTCACCTTCTTTCTGGGTATAACCCTTAGCCACAAGCCGTGCCTTGTACTTTTCAATCGTACCATCAGGTCTAAGCTTCTTCTTGAACACCCACTTACATCCTACAGGTTTGCACCCATAAGGACGGTCGGTGATCTCCGAGGTCCCATTAGCTAAGATGGAATCCATCTCGCTACAAACAGCTTCCTTTCAGTAGTCAGCATCAGGAGATGCATAGGCTTCTGAAATAGTCCTGGGCGTGTCATCTACAAGGTACACAATGAAATCATCACCAAAGGACTTTGCAGTCCTCTGTCTCTTACTCCTTACAGGAGTTTCATTGTCACCCTCAATAGGATTCTCAACGTGTTCCATCGCAATGGTGGGTTCAGGAATTACAGTGAGTTCCTCACTAGATGGAATAGGTATCTCCTGATTTGATGAACTTGAGATATCCTTCATAGGAAAAATGTCCTCAAAGAAAGTTGTATCATTAGACTCCATAATCGTACCAACATGCATGTCGGATACCTCAGATTTTATTATAAAAAATCTATAGCCAATGCTATGAAAAGCATAGCCCAGAAGAACACAATCCACGGTTTTTGATCCAAGCTTGCGCTTCTTGGGAATTGGTCTATTGACTTTCACCAAACAACCCCAAGAACGTAGGTAAGAGAGTTTCAACCTTTTCCTTTCCCATTCCTCAAATGGAGTCATGGTCTTATGCTTTGTGGGAACTCGGTTTAGGACATGACACGCGGTCATTAGCGCCTCCCCCCACCATTCCTTGGAAAGACCCGATGTGTCTAACATGGCGTTAACCAAATCAGTTAGAGTTCGGTTCTTTCTTTCGGCCACCCCATTAGACAGAGGTGAGTAGGGGGGCGTCCTCTCATGGATTATACCATGTACCGCACAAAACAGATCAAATTCATTGGAAAAATACTCTCCACCACGATCGGACCTAAGCCGTTTAATTTTTCGATCAAGTTGGTTCTCTGCCTCAGCTTTATAGTTTTTGAAGAAAGTTAAAGCCTCATCTTTTGATTTCAGAAGATACACATAACAATATCTAGTGGAGTCATCAATCAACGTCATGAAGTATCTCCTTCCACCTTTTGTCAACACGCCATTCATCTCACAGAGATCAGAATGTATAAGCTCTAGTGGCGCCAAGTCTCTTGCCTCTGCAGTCTTCTGGGACTTGCGAGGTTGTTTAGCTTGCACACATACTTGGCACTTAGAGCCTTTGACAGTAGAGATTTTTGGAATTAAATTCATATTGGCTAGCCGCGTCATGCAACGAAAGTTAATATGACAAAGTCGTGCATGCCAAATATCTGACTCATTATTGTGGCAAACATTATTAATAACTTTAGTGCAAATATCTGACGAAGATAGGCGGAACAAGCCTCCGCACTCATAGCCTTTTCCAACAAATTGTCCACACTTGGAAATTACAACTTTATTGGACTCAAAAACCAACTGAAAACCATCTCGACATAAACGGGAACTGCTAACGAGATTTTTATTGATGGACGGCACATGATGAACGTTCCTCAGACGCACGATCTTCCCCGAAGTAAACTTCAGATCGACCGTACCAACACCTCGAACGATGGCATGTGACCCGTTCCCGATCAGCACGGGAGAAGTCCGTGTGGCCTGGTAAGAAGAAAACATGGAGGCGTCAGCACAAACATGTACATTGGCATCGGTGTCAATTAACCAATCAGGGGATTGAAATACTGAAAGGATGGTAGGAAAAATACCGTACCCTGATTCCTTCATATCAGTATCACCGATGACAACATTAGCGGACTTGCCGCCCTTCTCATGTTCGCGCTCCTCAAAGCGGTTAGGACACTTTGGAGCCCAGTGATTAGGATCACCGCAGACATGGCAAAGTCCCTTCCCCTTCTTATGAGAATTCTTCATGAAGTTGGTAGAATGTGATGGCCTGTTCTTTGTATCAAACTTGCCTTTCCTCTGAGTTTTGTTCTTGTTGTTCTTGAACTTATTGGCGTCTTTAAAGAGACATGGCAAAGTCCCTTCCCCTGCTCCATGACGTACAACTCGCTACCCGCGTCCGAGGCACCAAACTTGGCCTCGAGCGCAACCCACATGTCCTTGCCGTTGTCAAACGACATATATGAATCCTCACAATGGAATCATCAAGAACACCCAGAAGAGCGCCTTTAAAGAGAGTATCGATCTTCTCAAAAGCTTCCAGCTGTGCTGGATTAAGATCGCCCTCAGGCTTGCCCTTAGTGGCGTCATAGCAGCCCATGGTCTGAAACCAGTAGACTGCTCTCGTGCGCTACCTCTTATATTGCGCCCCCTTAAAGGCAGGCGTCTTCAGATGCGCAGCAAAACCACTCGGAGTAAATTGCCTAGAATCAGGTTTTTGGATTGTTGAAAATATGAGCAAATTACTATGAGAATTAATCCGAATTAACAGAAAATAAATCATGACTACAGTAGCAGAGATTGAACTAATCATGCGAACTAGCATAATAGATGAATAGATCACATCTAGGGCACATACTAGAAACATGAATTCTACCACGATCTCGAACAGGAAAGATAGAATCACATACGGTGCAGCGGGAGCAGCACCGCCGGCATTGACGTTGTCGCCCATGTCGTCGAGGATGAGGTTGCCGAGGTCGGGGAAGAAGTCGTCGTTCACGAAGTCGTCGCTGCCAGCAGTTGCGTGAGTGCGCTCCCCAAAAACCTGATCGCCCCTCTCCCCTACAGGATCAAGAGAGGCGGGGTTCCGGAGGCCTGCTGTCCCTTCTCCCGGTGCATGCCGAAAGAAGGGATGGAGAAGACTTGATTGGCGGCGCAATGGTCTGGAACAGCGGTGAGAAACCATACGAAAAACGGCGGTAGCTAGGGTAGATGTCTGCCTGACTATATAGTGCGGGCCGGGTAGGTCGTGGGAGTAAACCCCATGTCCGAGTCGTCACGATCCAAAAGAACCGGAAACGGTTCAGTAATTAATGCGTCCATTAATTATTAATTAATGACTCATTAATTTTTCCCGAGCAGCAAAAATATAGACAACGTGCATAGCTCTGTCCTCGGCTCGGCTCAATCCCGCAACCCGTGGCGCGTCGTGACGAGGCGAGGCGAGGCGAGGCGTGGCGTGGCGAGGCGAGCGAGGAGGAGGAGCGCGCGTGTAGGTCTCCTCTTCTCATGCTCATACAAGTGGTAGGAGAGCTCACCTTATAAAGAGGTGCAACTCTCTCTCAACTTATGAGGTGGGACTAAACTTTAGCCTCACTCACTCCACTCACATGTGTGCATGAATGGGCCAAGAGAATGTCAGAATTTTAGTTGGGATTTGGGCCAAAAGCCCACCAGCAAATTCCAACAACCCCCCACAAAGTCTCATTGGCACATTTCACCATTTGGTACCAAAACATTGTTTATATACCCGTGCTTAGTGGAGACTGTGAAGTTGAACTTCCACTTAGAGATTTATGCTACACTAGATCACAACTTGAATAGTGTACTATGCCTTGAACTACAAGTTTTCCGCGAGACTAGTTTCACACAAATTCTTGATCGGTACTGGGCTGCCGCAAGGCTTCCATGCGGGTGGAGCGTATACGTCGTACTCCAGGGCCTTTCATGAATTTAATAGATAGCACCCACTTCTCACAGACTGCGACATTAATAGTCAAATTCATATAGGTGTGTTCCTCAGGAGATGCTCTGCAGGACAACATCTCTGCTTACTCAAATAAGCCACTTGGAACACATTAAGATAGATATCAACCTGCCATGCAGATCAGGAGAGTATTGCATCTTTACGGAGTGGGATAATTAAAATAAGGATACTCTCCTCTCAGCTGACCAACAACTTGTCTCCCACTTCTACTTCACGGGATCTCCGATCACATAGAGTGGGTTACCACTATGGACAACTCATGCGGTGGGTCTCAAACCCATCTCCATCGATGCATTATCTATCACATTACGTGATAGACCCTTTGTGAAGGGATCTGCCAAGTTTTTCGACGTTTGGATATAATCCAACGTAATAACTCCGGAGTTTCTCAGTTTCCTGAAAGATTTTAATCTCCTCTTCACATGCCTTGAGGACTTCATATTGTCCTTAGAACTGTTTATCTTGACGATCACAGTTTGATTATCACAGTTCATCAGGATAGGGGGTATTGGTTTTTCAACCATAGGTAAGTCCATCAATAGCTCACCAAGCCACTCTGCTTTAACAGTGGCAGTGTCTAATGTTGTGAGTTCTGCTTCCATAGTTGACCTCGTTAAGATGGTCTGCTTGCAAGACTTCCAGGAAACAGTGCCACCACCAAGTGTAAAAACATAACCACTTGTGGCCTTAATCTCATCAGCATCAAATATCCAGTTTGAGTCACAATAACCCTCCAGTACCCTTGGATACCCGGTGTAGTGAATCCCATAGCTCGTAGTGCCCTTCAAGTAGCGCATAACTCTCTCAAGCGCACGCCAATGATCATCTCCCGGTTTTGACACAAACCGACTCAGCTTGCTCACAGCAAAAGAGATGTCAGGCCTCGTGGCACTCGCCAAATACATAAGCGAGCCAATAATCTGAGAATACCTCAGTTTATCTCTAGCAATCCGTCGATTCTTTCGAAGCAACACACTAGCATCATATGGAGTTGGAGAAGGCGTGCAGTCGCTATACCCAAAACGACTCAAGACCTTTTCCACATAGTGAGACTGAAGTAGTGTGATCCCACCATTCTCATCTCTCAACAGCTTGATGTTTAAGATAACATCAGCTACTCCTAGATCCTTCATCTCAAAACAACGAGATAATAAATCCTTAAACTCCTTGATTAAATCAAGTTTGGTTCCAAAGATCAATATGTCGTCGACATACAGACAAAGAATAACTCCTTCGCCCCCACTATGGCGATAGTACACACACTTGTCACCATCATTTACTACAAAGCCGACAGCAGTTAATGTTCTTTCGAACTTCTCATGCCACTCCTTAGGAGCTTGTTTAAGGCCATATAAAGACTTTAACAACTTGCACACCTTTCCTTCCTGACCAGGTACTACAAAACCATCTCGCTGCTCCATGTAAATTTCCTCCTTCAACTCTCCATTGAGGAAAGCCGTCTTAACGTCCATTTGATGAACGAGAAGACCATGTGAGGCAGCCAGTGATAGTAGCACCCGAATTGTGGTCAGTCTAGCCACGGGTGAGTAAGTATCAAAGAAGTCTTCACCTTCTTTCTGGGTATAACCCTTAGCCACAAGCCATGCCTTGTACTTTTCAATCGTACCATCAGGTCTAAGCTTCTTCTTGAACACCCACTTACATCCTACAGGTTTGCACCCATAAGGACGATCAGTGATCTCCCAGGTCCTGTTAGCTAAGATGGAATCCATCTCGCTACGAACAGCTTCCTTCCAGTACTCAGCATCAGGAGATGCATAGGCTTCTGAAATAGTCCTGGGCGTGTCATCCACAAGGTACACAATTAAATCTTCACCAAAGGACTTTGCAGTCCTCTGTCTCTTACTCCTTACAGGAGTTTCATTGTCACCCTCAATAGGATTCTCAACGTGTTCCATCGCAATGGTGGGTTCAGGAATTACAGTGAGTTCCTCACTAGATGGAATAGGTATCTCCTGATTTGATGAACTTGACATATCCTTCATAGGAAAAATGTCCTCAAAGAAAGTTGCATCATTAGACTTCATAATTGTACCAACATGCATGTCGGATACCTCAGATTTTATTATCAAAATCTATAGCCAATGCTATGAAAAGCATAGCCCAGAAGAACACAATCCACGGTTTTTGGTCCAAGCATGCGCTTCTTGGGAATTGGTATATTGACTTTCACCAAACAACCCCAAGAACGTAGGTAAGAGAGTTTCAACCTTTTCCTTTCCCATTCCTCAAATGGAGTCATGGTCTTATGCTTTGTGGGAACTCGGTTTAGGACATGACACGCGGTCATTAGCGCCTCCCCCCACCATTCCTTGGAAAGACCCGATGTGTCTAACATGGCGTTAACCAAATCAGTTAGAGTTCGGTTCTTTCTTTCGGCCACCCCATTAGACTGAGGTGAGTAGGGAGGCGTCCTCTCATGGATTATACCATGTTCCACACAAAACAGATCAAATCCATTCAAAAAATACTCTCCACCACGATCGGACCTAAGCCGTTTACCTTTTCGATCAAGTTGGTTCTCTGCCTCAGCTTTATAGTTTTTGAAGAAAGTTAAAGCCTCATCTTTTGATTTCAGAAGATACACATAACAATATCTAGTGGAGTCATCAATCAATGTCATGAAGTATCTCTTTCCACCTTTTGTCAACACGCCATTCATCTCACAGAGATCAGAATGTATAAGCTCTAGTGGCGCTAAGTCTCTTGCCTCTGCAGTCTTATGGGACTTGCGAGGTTGTTTAGCTTGCACACATACTTGGCACTTAGAGCCTTTGACAGTAGAGATTTTCGGAATTAAATTCATATTGGCTAGCCGCGTCATGCAACGAAAGTTAATATGACAAAGTCATGCATGCCAAATATCTGACTCATTATTGTGGCAAACATTATTAATAACTTTAGTGCAAATATGTGACAAAGATAGGCGGAACAAGCCTCCGCACTCATAGCCTTTTCCAACAAATTGTCCACACTTGGAAATTACAACTTTATTGGACTCAAAAACCAACTTAAAACCATCTCGACATAAACGGGAACCGCTAACGAGATTTTTATTGATGGACTGCACATGATGAACGTTCCTCAGACGCATGGTCTTCCCCGAAGTAAACTTCAGATCGACCGTACCAACACCTCGAACGATGGCATGTGACCCATTCCCCATCAGCACGGGAGAAGTCCGTGTGGCCTGGTAAGAAGAAAACATGGAGGCGTCAGCACAAACATGTACATTGGCACCGGTGTCAATTAACCAATCAGGGGATTGAAATACTGGAAGGATGGTAGGAAAAATACCGTACCCTGATTCCTTCATATCAGTATCACCGATGACAACATTAGCGGACTTGCCGCCCTTCTCATGTTCGCGCTCCTCAAAGCGGTTAGGACACTTCGGAGCCCAGTGATTAGGATCACCGCAGACATGGCAAAGTTCCTTCCCCTTCTTATGAGAATTCTTCTTGAAATTGGTAGAATGTGATGGCTTGTTCTTTGTATCAAACTTGTCTTTCCCCTAAGTTTTGTTCTTGTTGTTCTTGAACTTATTGGCGTCTTTAAAGAGACATGGCAAAGTCCCTTCCCCTGCTCCATGACGTACAACTCACAACCGGCGTCCGAGGCACCAAACTTGGCCTCGAGCGCAGCCCACATGTCCTTGCCGTTGTCAAACGACATATACGAATCCACAATGGAATCATCAAGAACACCCAGAAGAGCGCCTTTAAAGAGAGTATCGATCTTCTCAAAAGCTTCCAGCTGTGCTGGATTAAGATCGCCCTCAGGCTTGCCCTTAGTGGCATCATAGCAGCCCATGGTCTGAAACCAGTAGACTGCTCTCGTGCGCCATCTCTTATATTGCGCCCCCTTAAAGGCAGGCGGCTTCAGATGCGCAGCAAAACCACTCGGAGTAAATTGCCTAGAATCAGGTTTTTGGATTGTTGAAAATATGAGCAAATTACTATGAGAATTAATCCGAATTAACAGAAAATAAATCATGACTATAGTAGCAGAGATTGAACTAATCATGCGAACTAGCATAATAGATGAACATATCACATCTAGGGCACATACTAGAAACATGAATTCTACCACGATCTCGAACAGGAAAGATAGAATCACATACGGTGCAGCGGGAGCAGCACCACCGGCGTTGACGTTATCACCCATGTCGTCGAGGATGAGGTTACCGAGGTCGGGGAAGAAGTCGTCGTTCGCGAAGTCGTCGCTGCCAGCAGTCGCACGAGTGCGCTCCCCAAAAACCTGATCGCCCCTCTCCCGTACAGGATCAAGAGAGGCGGGGTTTCGGAGGCCTGCTGTCCCTTCTCCCGGTGCACGCCGAAAGAAGGGATGGAGAAGACTTGATTGGCGGCGCAATGGTCTGGAACAGCGGTGAGAAACCATACGAAAAACGGCGACAGCTAGGGTAGACGTCTGCCTGACTATATAGTGCGGGGCGGGTAGGTCGTGGGAGTAAACCCCACGTCCGAGTCGTCATGATCCAAAAGAACCGGAAATGGTTCAGTAATTAATGCGTCCATTAATTATTAATTAAGGACTCATTAATTTTTCCCGAGCAGCAAAAATATAGACAACGTGCATAGCTCTGTCCTCGGCTCGGCTCAATCCCGCAACCCGCGGCGCGTCGTGACGAGGCGAGGCGTGGCGTGGTGAGGCGAGCGAGGAGGAGCAGCGCGCGTGTAGGTCTCCTCTTCTCATGCTTATACAAGTGGTAGGAGAGCTCACCTTATAAAGAGGTGCAACTCTCTCTCAACTTATGAGGTGGGACTAAACTTTAGCCTCACTCACTCCACTCACATTTGTGCATGAATGGGCCAAGAGAATTTCAGAATTTTAGTTGGGCTTTGGGCCAAAAGCCCATCAACAAATTCCAACAATCCCCCACAAAGTCTCATTGGCACATTTCACCATTTGGTTCCAAAATATTCTTTATATACCGGTGCTTAGTGGAGACTGTGAAGTTGAACTTCCACTTAGAGATTTATACTACACTAGATCACAGCTTGAATAGTGGACTATGCCTTGAACTACAAGTTTTCTGCGAGACTAGTTTCACACAAATTCTTGATCGGTACTGGGCTGCCGCAAGGCTTCCATGCGGGTGGAGCGTATACGTCGTACTCCAGGGCCTTTCATGAATTTAATAGATAGCACCCACTTCTCACAGACTGCGACGTTAATAGTCAAATTCATATAGGTGTGTTCCTCAGGAGATGCTCTGCAGGACAACATCTCTGCTTACTCAAATAAGCCACTTGGAACACATTAAGATAGATATCAACCTGCCATGCAGATCAGGAGAGTATTGCATCTTTACGGAGTGGGATAATTAAAATAAGGATACTCTCCTCTCAGCTGACCAACAACTTGTCTCCCACTTCTACTTCACGGGATCTCCGATCACATAGAGTGGGTTACCACTATGGACAACTCATGCGGTGGGTCTCAAACCCATCTCCATCGATGCATTATCTATCACATTACGTGATAGACCCTTTGTGAAGGGATCTGCCAAGTTTTTCGACGTTTGGATATAATCCAACGTAATAACTCCGGAGTTTCTCAGTTTCCTGAAAGATTTTAATCTCCTCTTCACATGCCTTGAGGACTTCATATTGTCCTTAGAACTGTTTATCTTGACGATCACAGTTTGATTATCACAGTTCATCAGGATAGGGGGTATTGGTTTTTCAACCATAGGTAAGTCCATCAATAGCTCACCAAGCCACTCTGCTTTAACAGTGGCAGTGTCTAATGTTGTGAGTTCTGCTTCCATAGTTGACCTCGTTAAGATGGTCTGCTTGCAAGACTTCCAGGAAACAGTGCCACCACCAAGTGTAAAAACATAACCACTTGTGGCCTTAATCTCATCAGCATCAAATATCCAGTTTGAGTCACAATAACCCTCCAGTACCCTTGGATACCCGGTGTAGTGAATCCCATAGCTCGTAGTGCCCTTCAAGTAGCGCATAACTCTCTCAAGCGCACGCCAATGATCATCTCCCGGTTTTGACACAAACCGACTCAGCTTGCTCACAGCAAAAGAGATGTCAGGCCTCGTGGCACTCGCCAAATACATAAGCGAGCCAATAATCTGAGAATACCTCAGTTTATCTCTAGCAATCCGTCGATTCTTTCGAAGCAACACACTAGCATCATATGGAGTTGGAGAAGGCGTGCAGTCGCTATACCCAAAACGACTCAAGACCTTTTCCACATAGTGAGACTGAAGTAGTGTGATCCCACCATTCTCATCTCTCAACAGCTTGATGTTTAAGATAACATCAGCTACTCCTAGATCCTTCATCTCAAAACAACGAGATAATAAATCCTTAAACTCCTTGATTAAATCAAGTTTGGTTCCAAAGATCAATATGTCGTCGACATACAGACAAAGAATAACTCCTTCGCCCCCACTATGGCGATAGTACACACACTTGTCACCATCATTTACTACAAAGCCGACAGCAGTTAATGTTCTTTCGAACTTCTCATGCCACTCCTTAGGAGCTTGTTTAAGGCCATATAAAGACTTTAACAACTTGCACACCTTTCCTTCCTGACCAGGTACTACAAAACCATCTCGCTGCTCCATGTAAATTTCCTCCTTCAACTCTCCATTGAGGAAAGCCGTCTTAACGTCCATTTGATGAACGAGAAGACCATGTGAGGCAGCCAGTGATAGTAGCACCCGAATTGTGGTCAGTCTAGCCACGGGTGAGTAAGTATCAAAGAAGTCTTCACCTTCTTTCTGGGTATAACCCTTAGCCACAAGCCATGCCTTGTACTTTTCAATCGTACCATCAGGTCTAAGCTTCTTCTTGAACACCCACTTACATCCTACAGGTTTGCACCCATAAGGACGATCAGTGACCTCCCAGGTCCTGTTAGCTAAGATGGAATCCATCTCGCTACGAACAGCTTCCTTCCAGTACTCAGCATCAGGAGATGCATAGGCTTCTGAAATAGTCCTGGGCGTGTCATCCACAAGGTACACAATGAAATCTTCACCAAAGGACTTTGCAGTCCTCTGTCTCTTACTCCTTACAGGAGTTTCATTGTCACCCTCAATAGGATTCTCAACGTGTTCCATCGCAATGGTGGGTTCAGGAATTACAGTGAGTTCCTCACTAGATGGAATAGGTATCTCCTGATTTGATGAACTTGACATATCCTTCATAGGAAAAATGTCCTCAAAGAAAGTTGCATCATTAGACTTCATAATTGTACCAACATGCATGTCGGATACCTCAGATTTTATTATCAAAATCTATAGCCAATGCTATGAAAAGCATAGCCCAGAAGAACACAATCCACGGTTTTTGGTCCAAGCATGCGCTTCTTGGGAATTGGTATATTGACTTTCACCAAACAACCCCAAGAACGTAGGTAAGAGAGTTTCAACCTTTTCCTTTCCCATTCCTCAAATGGAGTCATGGTCTTATGCTTTGTGGGAACTCGGTTTAGGACATGACACGCGGTCATTAGCGCCTCCCCCCACCATTCCTTGGAAAGACCCGATGTGTCTAACATGGCGTTAACCAAATCAGTTAGAGTTCGGTTCTTTCTTTCGGCCACCCCATTAGACTGAGGTGAGTAGGGAGGCGTCCTCTCATGGATTATACCATGTTCCACACAAAACAGATCAAATCCATTCAAAAAATACTCTCCACCACGATCGGACCTAAGCCGTTTACCTTTTCGATCAAGTTGGTTCTCTGCCTCAGCTTTATAGTTTTTGAAGAAAGTTAAAGCCTCATCTTTTGATTTCAGAAGATACACATAACAATATCTAGTGGAGTCATCAATCAATGTCATGAAGTATCTCTTTCCACCTTTTGTCAACACGCCATTCATCTCACAGAGATCAGAATGTATAAGCTCTAGTGGCGCTAAGTCTCTTGCCTCTGCAGTCTTATGGGACTTGCGAGGTTGTTTAGCTTGCACACATACTTGGCACTTAGAGCCTTTGACAGTAGAGATTTTCGGAATTAAATTCATATTGGCTAGCCGCGTCATGCAACGAAAGTTAATATGACAAAGTCATGCATGCCAAATATCTGACTCATTATTGTGGCAAACATTATTAATAACTTTAGTGCAAATATGTGACAAAGATAGGCGGAACAAGCCTCCGCACTCATAGCCTTTTCCAACAAATTGTCCACACTTGGAAATTACAACTTTATTGGACTCAAAAACCAACTTAAAACCATCTCGACATAAACGGGAACCGCTAACGAGATTTTTATTGATGGACTGCACATGATGAACGTTCCTCAGACGCATGGTCTTCCCCGAAGTAAACTTCAGATCGACCGTACCAACACCTCGAACGATGGCATGTGACCCATTCCCCATCAGCACGGGAGAAGTCCGTGTGGCCTGGTAAGAAGAAAACATGGAGGCGTCAGCACAAACATGTACATTGGCACCGGTGTCAATTAACCAATCAGGGGATTGAAATACTGGAAGGATGGTAGGAAAAATACCGTACCCTGATTCCTTCATATCAGTATCACCGATGACAACATTAGCGGACTTGCCGCCCTTCTCATGTTCGCGCTCCTCAAAGCGGTTAGGACACTTCGGAGCCCAGTGATTAGGATCACCGCAGACATGGCAAAGTTCCTTCCCCTTCTTATGAGAATTCTTCTTGAAATTGGTAGAATGTGATGGCTTGTTCTTTGTATCAAACTTGTCTTTCCCCTAAGTTTTGTTCTTGTTGTTCTTGAACTTATTGGCGTCTTTAAAGAGACATGGCAAAGTCCCTTCCCCTGCTCCATGACGTACAACTCACAACCGGCGTCCGAGGCACCAAACTTGGCCTCGAGCGCAGCCCACATGTCCTTGCCGTTGTCAAACGACATATACGAATCCACAATGGAATCATCAAGAACACCCAGAAGAGCGCCTTTAAAGAGAGTATCGATCTTCTCAAAAGCTTCCAGCTGTGCTGGATTAAGATCGCCCTCAGGCTTGCCCTTAGTGGCATCATAGCAGCCCATGGTCTGAAACCAGTAGACTGCTCTCGTGCGCCATCTCTTATATTGCGCCCCCTTAAAGGCAGGCGGCTTCAGATGCGCAGCAAAACCACTCGGAGTAAATTGCCTAGAATCAGGTTTTTGGATTGTTGAAAATATGAGCAAATTACTATGAGAATTAATCCGAATTAACAGAAAATAAATCATGACTATAGTAGCAGAGATTGAACTAATCATGCGAACTAGCATAATAGATGAACATATCACATCTAGGGCACATACTAGAAACATGAATTCTACCACGATCTCGAACAGGAAAGATAGAATCACATACGGTGCAGCGGGAGCAGCACCACCGGCGTTGACGTTATCACCCATGTCGTCGAGGATGAGGTTACCGAGGTCGGGGAAGAAGTCGTCGTTCGCGAAGTCGTCGCTGCCAGCAGTCGCACGAGTGCGCTCCCCAAAAACCTGATCGCCCCTCTCCCGTACAGGATCAAGAGAGGCGGGGTTTCGGAGGCCTGCTGTCCCTTCTCCCGGTGCACGCCGAAAGAAGGGATGGAGAAGACTTGATTGGCGGCGCAATGGTCTGGAACAGCGGTGAGAAACCATACGAAAAACGGCGACAGCTAGGGTAGACGTCTGCCTGACTATATAGTGCGGGGCGGGTAGGTCGTGGGAGTAAACCCCACGTCCGAGTCGTCATGATCCAAAAGAACCGGAAATGGTTCAGTAATTAACGCGTCCATTAATTATTAATTAAGGACTCATTAATTTTTCCCGAGCAGCAAAAATATAGACAACGTGCATAGCTCTGTCCTCGGCTCGGCTCAATCCCGCAACCCGCGGCGCGTCGTGACGAGGCGAGGCGTGGCGTGGTGAGGCGAGCGAGGAGGAGCAGCGCGCGTGTAGGTCTCCTCTTCTCATGCTTATACAAGTGGTAGGAGAGCTCACCTTATAAAGAGGTGCAACTCTCTCTCAACTTATGAGGTGGGACTAAACTTTAGCCTCACTCACTCCACTCACATTTGTGCATGAATGGGCCAAGAGAATTTCAGAATTTTAGTTGGGCTTTGGGCCAAAAGCCCATCAACAAATTCCAACAATCCCCCACAAAGTCTCATTGGCACATTTCACCATTTGGTTCCAAAATATTCTTTATATACCGGTGCTTAGTGGAGACTGTGAAGTTGAACTTCCACTTAGAGATTTATACTACACTAGATCACAGCTTGAATAGTGGACTATGCCTTGAACTACAAGTTTTCTGCGAGACTAGTTTCACACAAATTCTTGACCGGTACTGGGCTGCCGCAAGGCTTCCCCGCGGGTGGAGCGTATACGTCGTACTCCAGGGCCTTTCATGAATTTATTAGAGAGCACCCACTTCTCACAGACTGCGACGTTAACAGTCAAATTCATATAGGTGTGTTCCTCAGGAGATGCTCTGCAGGACAACATCTCTACTTACTCAAATAAGCCACTTGGAACACATTAAGATAGATATCAACCTGCCATGCAGATCAGGAGAGTATCGCATCTTTACGGAGTGGGATAATTAAAATAAGGATACTCTCCTCTCAGCTGACCAACAGCTTGTCTCCCACTTCTACTTCACGGGATCTCCGATCACATAGAGTGGGTTATCACTATGGACAACTCATGAGGTGGGTCTCAAACCCATCTCCATCGATGCATTATCTATCACATTACGTGATAGACCCTTTGTGAAGGGATCTGCCAAGTTTTTCAACGTTTGGATATAATCCAACGTAATAACTCCGGAGTTTTTCAGTTTCCTGACAGATTTTAATCTCCTCTTCACATGCCTTGAGGACTTCATATTGTCCTTAGAACTGTTTATCTTGACGATCACAGTTTGATTATCACAGTTCATCAGGATAGGGGGTATTGGTTTTTCAACCATAGGTAAGTCCATCAATAGCTCACGAAGCCACTCTGCTTCAACAGTGGCAGTGTCTAATGCTGTGAGTTCTGCTTTCATAGTTGACCTCGTTAAGATGGTCTGCTTGCAAGACTTCCAGGAAACAGCGCCACCACCAAGTGTAAAAACATAACCACTTGTAGCCTTAATCTCATCAGCATCAGATATCCAGTTTGAGTCACCATAACCCTCCAGTACCCTTGGATACCCGGCGAGGCGAGGCGAGCGAGGAGGAGGAGCGCGCGTGTAGGTCTCCTCTTCTCATGCTCATACAAGTGGTAGGAGAGCTCACCTTATAAAGAGGTGCAACTCTCTCTCAACTTATGAGGTGGGACTAAACTTTAGCCTCACTCACTTCACTCACATGTGTGCATGAATGGGCCAAGAGAATTTCAGAATTTTAGTTGCACCAGCAAATTCCAACAGAGTCAACAACCACGGCGTGGACGCGCCGGTGGCGCATGGAGCAGAGGAAGTCGTGGAGGCGCTCGTTGTAGCGGCTGACGAGGTCAAGGTACCTGAGCATGAACTGCCCGTCGTGGGTCAGCTTGGGCGGGTCCTCCACGGCCGGGAGCGTGTGGAAGCGGACGGACGGCATGGAGGCGGCGAGGCGGGCGACGACGGCGCCGAAGGCGATGTCCTCCTTGACGCTGGGATCGATGAGCGTGACGATGACAGCGTAGCCGTGGTCGAGGAGGGTACCCGCGAGCTGCATCATCGGGACGAAGTGGCTGACGGAAAGCCCCGGGTACAGAACGACCGTCTTCTCCTTCTCCATGGGCTCTCTCTCTCTTTCTGTGTGTGTGTGTGACGGGAGGATGATATGACCTCGTGACGACGGAGCGCATCTCGGTTTTGAAGGCAACCTCGTGGTGCTTCGATCGATGGTTGGTGAGCAATTCGAATCTTTCATCGTAGGCACGACGTAGCATCGATGAGCAGCCGCTTTCACAGTGCCGCTCGATCGCCGTACGCTCTCTCACCAGCATGAATAGAGCGTGGTCCAAGTAGAGAGCCACTTACGAATGTCTTTGGAGGGAGTCTGATTGTTCCTCCGGTCTGACATGATGGAGAAGAGGAAATTACACAAAACACCTACTTTTGGTGCTAGTTTTGCACAGAACGCCTACTTTACAGATTTGTCGCACAAAACATCATATATTGGGGTTAGACCTGAGAAAAGTTTGTAATCCAAACCAAATCCAGTCCAATCCATACATGTACATGTGTACCAATCAAACTAAACCAATCCAAACTATAAGTGATATAATCCAAACCAAACTAAACTGCTCATGTTTTCAAGCCAAACCAATCCAACCCATTTCCTAGAATTAGTCTCTGTCCAAAATTTCAAACTATGGACATGCGCAAATGCGGGACGTGGATAGCTCCTAATGCATGAATACTAATTGCCATCATTGAACACCGTGGCTGTTGATGCATGCATGAATACTAGTAATTGCCATCACTGGACACAGTGGTTGTTGATGTAGCTTGCTCCAGTCGGCCAAGTAGCAGACATGCCGGCCAGCTTCGGGTGCACTGCTGCGTAGCACCCATGTAGGCGGGCAACAAGTTCCATCCCTGGCCTTGCAGGCTTGGTCACCGGCCGCGGCGTCTTGGTCGGTGGCGGCGTCTCACCTGGCAGAGAGAGAGAGCGGCGTCTCACCTGGCAGAGAGAGAGAGAGAGAGCGACGGTGGCCGGAGCTCCATCCAGCGGTATCCCAGCGACCCCTGCCGGCGGCCGTCGCCCATCGAGGCTGCTAGTATGATTTGGTCGCTAGATTTGGTTTCAGACTATGGGTTAAAACTGTTTGAGACCAATCGTTCTCTGTTCAAACCAAACCAATCCAGCCCAAAAATAAGTGCAGCCCAGACCAAATTGAATCTCTATTCCTAATGGAGCAGTTGGTGAGTCCACGCGGTTTATTTTCGCTGATTTATTTTCGTCATCTTCTCACCTCCGTTTTTTCGTCATCCTCCCACGCATGTTAACTCGCTACCCTCCCACGCACTAAAAAAACCAGCCCGCTCCTCCCGATCCACTTACCTGCTCCCTCCCTTGATCCCTACCTATCCCTAGGTCGTCTCTCCCTCTCCAAACGCCGCCGCAGCCGCCGCACCCTAGTTCTCGATTCGGGTTTGATGCGGTGTCTCCCAGCGATGGCCTTCTCCTCACGCCGTCGCCCTCGCCCTCATCCTCCTACTCAAGAGGTCACCGTCGCCTCCCTCGCCCGCAGCCATGATCCGATCTGGCGTTGGCGCCGCAAATCGCCCTCACGACTCAAGTCTCCTCTTGTCTCCTCTCTCAGGACATCTCTCTCCCCCCGCGGCTCGCTGCCGCCGCACCGCCACCACTCATGACGGCCGATTCCAGCGAGTACCGGCGGCGGGTAGCAGATCAACGACCTCCCCTCGCCCCGCTCCTTCCTCCCATCCCTCCAGATCCGTCGCTAGGGGCCTCCCATGCTCGCTCCGTCGACCTTGCCCACATGGCAGATCGCCGCTGCTGGCCGAGGCCGGCGTTCTACCGGTGAGCGGAGCGGCCATGGCTTGGCTCGTTCGACCCTCGCACATCTCTATGATCCAGATGGCAAGGCGGCAGCCGCCATCCAGCGACTTGACTGCCCAGGTACTTACTGCCAGTTTTCCCCTCTCTCTTTCTCTCGATCTCCATGCCCATCGATTTAACCCAAATCCTCATATCTCACTGGGCGTAAGGCGAGATTAACCCAACTCCTCATATCCAATTAGGTGTAAAGGAAGATTAATGTATGTGCTATGTTGTTTACTCGCAGTTTGATTAAGTAACTAATTTGTGTTCTCACTAATTTACATATTACCATGTGTTGTATTGCTAGGGCTGGATGGACCTACAGAACCGTCAAGTTAATCAGCAGGGGTGGCGACCACCTCAGGGCAGAGGCTGCGGGCGTCGCTCAATGGAGACGCCATTTTTGGCTGGCATGACGTTGATGTTTCCCGCAAGAACCTCCACAGGGTGCACCTGTTAAGGTTGTTCTACTTACTGCAGTTTGTTCTTTATCTTGTTACTAGTATAACGCCCGTGCGTTGCCACGGGCTCTTCAAAATTTATAATCAGTATCTTTCATTTATCATCCCCTCATATTGGGTGATTATGGGGTGCTCTAATTAGAAACACAACAATCAAATATTAGGAAATTTCACCGAACGAACAACAACGAATAATATGATATCTATCAAACGAATAAAATGAGGTCATATTTTTGGTCCGTCATGCACTTCTGTTGAAAAGTGCCTATCCCTTTTAGAATCAACCCACTGTTTGCTCGCATGCAAAAAAAATACATCTCTAAAGTGGGGAACCGATCGGTGCCAAAAAGAACTCAAACTCCTATCCAATCTCGACTTCGTGCTCTTCCACTTTCATTGATAAAGATGGGACGTCAAGGGTTTCATCATAATGACCTCGAGTAGCCGCTGACATCCCTCCCCACATCTACCCCTACCCCCTGCCGCCGCTTGCACTGTCCTTGCTCCTCGAGGGAGCTAGGGACACAATGTTCTCTAGGATGGGCATGACCAGATCCACGAGGAGGCCACATTCTTCCATGGGAACCCAACCAAGCACACCACCCTCCGCAACCATCCAATCCCAGCCTAACAAAGTCAAGACCCGCCATCGATCCACAAATCAGGCTCGCCGCATCCAGGTTCACTACAAGTCTGCGACGAGTCTGTAGTCAACATCTTGACTTTGGCTATCCCAACGGAAGAATCATCGGATCCTGCTTACTTTTACCATCACTTCGTCTCTTCCCAAGGCAGCGACACCACCCAGCCAATCACCACCACCGCTTGCGGCTTGCCTACATAAAATCATGAGAAATCTCCACGGCGGTGCTGTAAGATCACCTTGGCGACCTCGACAGTGACCGATTGGTCTAAGATCTAAGCTAGCCGCTCTTTGTAGAAACCAATAGAAGTAGGCATGTGACTCAGATTTGTTCTTTGGTGTGCATGCGTTTCTTGCTGCCCACCAGCTCTTGTCTACAACTCGCCTATCTCTGTACCAGCTCTTGGTCTACAACTCGCCTATCTCCATGCTTGAGACGACCAAGCTCGATGCGCAAGCCGCATACGTCTGCTAGAGCTATATCCAGGCCCTATGATTTTTGGATCACTGGCACTATGGGTGCCAGGACCGGAGTCGCCCTCATCCACCAAGTGGATCAAGGAGGTCCACCACCTAGACTCTACATCGCAACATTTTGTGTTTTCCTATAAAAAGTAAAGAACCTTCTCTAATAAACGTAAATATAACCTTTTGGTTTTATAGTCTCAACTTTCCTATACTCCAATACCAGAAGGATTTCTTGGTTTTATTTAATGACCTTCTTGAATGTCATTCACTTAGAAAGGTAGTAATACAATCTGTGATATTAAGGCAAACTATTAGTCATATTAAAGTGCAAAAGGCCCTATAGGAGTCAAAGCATGACTTTTATGGTTATACTGTAATTTGCAAGATCTGAGATTTATGCAAGTGTACAATTAGAGAAGAGCCAATTAAATAGATTTTCACATTCAGAATAGTACGATTAGCAGTAGCACTTCAATTTTTTCATGTTTGATCAGCTTGCTAGGTGGTTATCACTAAGCATGTTGGAACGATGAGCATAATCTAACTTAGTTCAGTACGTGTTGCTGCAAATTAGTTCAGTACGTACGAAGCTGTTGCTAACTTCAATGCCTGGCTGTTGCAAGTTTCTAATGAAAAAGTACTTCAGGTCAAAGGTCAGGGAATATACACTTTTGTTATCATGGTTGTTTCCTTATAGTGAACAACTTTGATCACCACTTCAGCAGCTACTATCTATGAGAAGACATTAGCTAAGTAGATACAGGCAAAGAAAGCATGTAGGCAAAACCAGAATTAAAAACATCCTTCTCAATGGAGCTCGTGCAGTTCGGAAGACCCTAATCATCGATGAGGGACCCCTCCGATGGTAGCATGGCGTGACAATTGCCGTCAATGACGACACCCAAAGTACCTTGCACAATCCATCGATCCAGTTTGGAATAATCAAGCACATACCTTACAAAGTGACGTGGATCCGAAGCAGAGGTGGGAAGGTAAAGGCTCAGGCAAGGTGGAATCAGACGTTGATATAGACGTGCACGCATGAGAATAAGGCGGTGCCCAGGATGGATCTCCATCGGAGGAGGCCGGATCTGCTGGGGAGGAGGTCGCTGTAGTGCCTGCCATCTGTGCGATGGATCAGGGGCTGGCAGGCAGGGGGAGGGGATAGGCGGGAGCGGGTGGGCTAGAGCGCAGATGGCGGGTGCCCCCGACGACGGCTGGGAAGGATGGTGGAGGAGGTGGATGAGGATGGCGGCAGCGGCGTCTGCGGTTGCGCCTCGTCCGTAGCCGTGCTGGTGGTGGTCGATGCGAGAGCCGGATGGCGTCGGCCAGAATCAGGCAGGGGCGACAAAGATTTAGAGGAGAGAGAGAATGGAGGCGATGATCGATGGGAGGAAGGGCTACCGGCGATTGGGGTGGCCTCAAATCCGCCCTCCGTGGCCGCCTATTTCATGGGACGAACACCCGTGCTCACCGTCGGGCTCGCCTTCGGCCGCTGCCTCGCTGACATTCACGACGTAGAGCCCCTTCCTCCGATCCCATTTGCCAGGGAGGCAGCGCCATCCTTCATCGCAGAGAACGATTCCACACTGAGATCCCAACCAGATCGTGATTGCGCCTCCCCAAACCGCAGCGGCACATCCCACTCCATCAACGACCAACCTATATGAGGCGGAGGGTCAGTGTAGGACGCGAGCGCAGTCACCATGGACGTGGGGGACGCCGTAGGTGGGAAGGAGGCGGCGACGGCGTCTGTGTCAGGAAGATCGCACGACGGCGGCGGCGTTTACTCGAGGGGGTCGAGGGGAGCTGCGTTTGGTGCCGGATGGGTTCTTTGGTGCATGCGTGGGGCTGGAGATCGTGATAGATGATCAGGTGAGGGCGTGCCATACCTGGATCGATAGCCTTACCATACCTGGTGGTAATTTAAATTTATTACCATATTTGATATTTCCCGAGTTATGGCCTTACCATAGCTGGATTGATAGCCTTTGGGGTAATTTAAATTTATTACCATATAATTACCATATTCAAAATTTCCTGAGTTATGACCTTACCATACCTGGATTGATTTATTACTATACATGGATTAATTATGATTTATTACTATATGATTTATTACTATACGTGGATAGCCTTACCATACCTGGTGGTAATTTAAATTTATTACCATATTCGATATTTCCCGAGTTATGGCCTTACCATACCTGGGTTGATAGCCTTTGGGGTAATTTAAATTTATTACCATATAATTACCATATTCAAAATTTACTGAGTTATGACCTTACCATACCTGGATTGATTTATTACTATACGTGGATTAATTATGATTTATTACTATATAATTTATTACTATACGTGGATAGCCTTACCATACCTGGTGGTAATTTAAATTTATTACCATATTCGATATTTCCCGAGTTATGCCTTACCATACCTGGATTGATAGCCTTTGAGGTAATTTAAATTTATTACCATATAATTACCATATTCAAAATTTCTTGAGTTATGACCTTACCATACCTGGATTGATTTATTACTATATGTGGATTAATTATGATTGATTACCATAAATACGTTGGGTATTGCCGGTCAGACGAGAAAAGAGAAAAACCGGTGGGAGTGGCTGGTGGGAGGTGGGACGAAGAAAAACCGGTTGAAAATAAAC
>NC_041391.1:630603837-630694264 GCF_002162155.2 Triticum dicoccoides
GATATTTCCCGAGTTATGCCTTACCATACCTGGATTGATAGCCTTTGGGGTAATTTAAATTTATTACCATATAATTACCATATTCAAAATTTCCTGAGTTATGACCTTACCATACCTGGATTGATTTATTACTATATGTGGATTAATTATGATTGATTACCATAAATACATTGGGTATTGCCGGTCAGACGAGAAAAGAGAAAAACCGGTGGGAGGGGCTGGTGGGAGGTGGGACGAAGAAAAACCGATTGAAAATAAACCGGTTGAAAATAAACCGGTTGAAAGTGGGGGGACTATTCAACCAATTCGTCCATTAGGAGTAGAGATATAGAGGCATCAAAATATAATAAGTATTCCCTCCTTCCCATTATATTAGGCGTCTAAGGGCATGTACAATGGTGCTATCTTAGTAGTGCCATGTAGGATAGATGATGAGGTGGAGGAGAGAGAACTCATAAGAAAAGGCTTGTCTTATCTTATTTAAGAGAAGACAAGAGGTGATATCTTAGCACAATATGTCTCACCATATTTTTAGGAATTGCTAGTTATTGAAGATAAAGCTAAGAGATGACCCATTGTAGACCAAAAAAATTATCATCTCTAGATCACATGCAAGACTTAAGATAAGACTATCTTATCAACCATTGTACATGCCCTAGCACGAAAATTAGTGCATGGTGGTGGTTCGTGAGTCGTACCGTTACAAGATCTACTCTAACCACCAGTTGACCGATCCAGTTTTTAGTTTTCAAGTGAAAATTGCCCACTGCGCTACATGCCCCAAGTAGTTGATTAAATTGGTAATGCTAACCGTATGAGAGAAAATCCTAGGCTAACTGTACAGGAGAGAAAATAGCACGGGGCAGAGCTAACGCGCCTTAAATATTGAGATTTCCTGCAAAAGCTAATACACCTTAGATAATGGGAAGGAGAGAGTAGAAAATATGTTTGGTTCCGGTCTACTGGTTATTTTTTGGAATAAATCTGCTAAGCTTGAAGAACTGGCTGGTCTTACCAAGTTCCATGATAATACTGCTAATATCTGGTCCCAAGTCTTGTTTTGCAATGATTAACTAACACTAATCAGCATGCTTGTTTTGTACGGATATTGATTACTTTATTTATATCTTGAAGTTTGATAGTGCTATCCAGCACAGAATGATTGTCCACTACTACTTCTATTATTTGCTCATAAACATGCTTAGCATGGTCTTGCTCTCATATCAATATCACAACACGCATTACTAATTTGAATATTGTTTGCTGTTTTCGCCCTCGGAAAGCTAAAGAACGTGAATGAAGATTATGGATAACTTTCTTCGATAGCAAGGTCTGTACTCTGTACTGATGCATTATGTAGCAACACTCTTGTGATGTTTGCTTGATGATATAGCAACAATATTACTTCATTTTACTAAATAATGCATACCGGTATACCACTATATACCTTAATTGTCTTTCATCTTTCCATATCTCTTCATGTGTGTTATTTTGAGCCGATTTAATCGTACCCATCATTGTTACTATGATTGCTAAGTTCCTTTCATTCGACGAGTTTGCTACGGTCTAGCGACGGGGATGCAAGGAGAAGCTGATGCGGGTTCAAGGGGCCATGAGGATGCCCAACATGAAGGTGCTCAACAATCAGGGCATCCAGGATGATGGAGGTGATGCCGGCCAGGTCCCCTTTGCCGTCGACATCTTCTACGACGGGCCCCGTAGGGCAAGACTGTCGGCTGCTCATCACAGTGGCGGCGGCCACGGAGACCTCTTCCATGGCGTCGGTGGGGCCTTCCCCTGTCAAGCGCATCGGCTCCTTGGCTGGATCACGGGGATACACACCCCAACAAACATAACCGACTGGCCTGCTCACCGGTGTGACTAACTTCTCTTTACGTGCCCCGGCATGCTTCCTCACAGCTGACACTGGCGCCCCCACAATCCATCGGCCTCTCCTCGCCTTCACGTGCCAATCGCCCATGCCTCGCAGCCGCTGTAGCATGTGCTTACCCGTGCGAACCAGTGCCGAGAACCACGGGCATCGAGTAGATCCTTCATCTTTTGGGACGGCCACCACCACCAAGGACCAACGTGACCACTTCCGGACAGGGGGTCGGGTTTCTTACACGTCCTCTATCAAGGTGCTTGCCCTGTCCGCAATGACACTATTCTGAGTACCTCAATCTTGTGGCAACCTCCTGGTATGTCTTCTGTCTGATCCATGGTCTTCTCATCCTCTTTCGTTTCTGATTAGCATGATTATCTTTTAGTCTGTTAGAATTATATATTGGAAGAGAGGATCAAGGATAACCACCAGGTATAGCATTTGGTTGGATTGATGTTTCGTCCGCACTGCCACTTCATTATTTCTTGTACAGTCCACCTTCACACTCTTGTAAGCTCAACCAAAGATTTCTGACTAAGTTCTCATGATTTATCAATATACAAAATATTAAATTTTGTAGTGTAAATAATTGTGTTTCTTTTGTATGGGTCACCAGGGATAGGAAACAGAAAGCCACCAGTGGTGAACAACAAGTGCAGATTTCTAGTCCTTCAGGTGATTGATCATTGCGGTAATTCATTCTTTTTTCAGAATTTGATTGCAATTGGGTTGGAGGGAAGCAACAAAATTCCTATCCTGTAATATGCGTTTTTGGTGTGTGCCTTGACAGTTGTTCAGGTCGATACAGAATTTCATTCATGTGGTTTTTTAAGGCACTTAATTTAACATTGTTTTTATTTTTGTCTAAGAGTTGGATTGCTGTTAAGATTTGAGACTGATATATGTAGGGGCCTACAAGATCCAATTCATGTTAGTTACCTACTCAGTGCTTACCTATAAATCTGTACCTCGGTGCATCTTTCATAAAATGTTAATTTTGTAATTTATAGAAGTGAACAAATTCCTTAAAGTAGTTCTTACATGTGCTATAGACGATTCATCATTGATGAAAGGTGAAAGGAACATAGCTGGGAAATTGATTTGGGCATTTATTGTCGAGATAGCTAGGTAATGAAACTGTAGCTGTACATGAGAGCAGTTGTTCTATAAGATATTGAGAGCTTTACTTTGGGTGCTCAAGTGCAACAATTACTTCTTCCTGAAGGATCTTGTTTCTGTCTTTGATGGGTCTCTACACATATGCTTGCAGCATATACAAGCTATTATTGATTTTTTTTTAGTTTTTAATGGTCAAAAATCATGTTGTTCCTGTTTGCTCTTTATTAAAATCTTCCGGGATTTAATTCAGAAAGAATGATGCTCCGGACGATTTAGGTCGTCCTTAGATAATAGCAACAAGCAATGGCGACAAACTTCACCTAAATGGCCAGTTAGATAAATGCTCCTGTACTCACACATCTCTTACGCCATTTAGATTCATACACACTTTGTATCAGTATCACCTGGAAACACGTTTATGCTGTCACACATCTGTTGGCATCTAGCTTTCATTTCTTTTTGAATTTTGCTCAGATTGGAGATGGGAGAGAGAGCAAGGCTCGGTACTTCTTTACTAACTGTTAATGCTGCCCTTCGAAGAAGGGAGAGATACAACAAACGCTTCAGAGTGTTCTAATGTGCTCATCATGTGATTTTATTTGATTATCTAATTTATTCTCGAGACTTTAAATGGAGTCGAATCCGCCAGGTCGTGCATGGGGATGAGATTGGAAGACCCGACAGCGTCGGCGAAACAACATACTTTTAATGCTTCAAGGTGGTTTTACAATCACCATGCTCTTAATACCAGCTTGTCTTTTGAAGTGGGCTAATTCAGTAGGCTTACTCAATGTCTCATGGGTTCATGTATTAGGTATCATCAACAAGAGTTGGCTGCAGCTGCTATATGTATGTTATGGATCAGACATGTTATGAATTACAATTTTGTTATCAATGCTTTATGTTTATTGTTTCGTTCCAATGCATGAGTATTCATCTTGTTTTAAAAGAATAGTTTGGAGGCCATCAAATCAAGGGTAAAGACATGGAAATTATCACTTCTTGCATATGTTATAGCATAAAATGATTTTTTGTCAATGTTAATGTTTGTCAATTCATTCTGCAGCAACGGACCCGCTGTGGTAGTAGTAGTGAGGTGGATATATCTGCAAGGACATGAGACATGTAGAACCATTGAAATATTTATATCCACTAGATAAAAATGTATACATAAGCTCGATACATGCTTGGAGAAGGTGCGGCGTTGCGATGAACAACAGGTTAGCAACACGTGCTTTATAGGCGAGCCTATAAAATATTAAAATCGGGATGTCACTCACTATTAAGAAACGCGATGCCACAGTCCTGCTTGCATCTAGGAGCTAACCAATGAATATATATTGTATATGAGCTTATTTTTATTTATCTATTATTTTAATATATGTTTGTATGTTCACCTTTGTAGATCAGAGCTAAAAACCAATGGCTTCGTGTCATGCTTTCGAAAATGTTGATTGACAAAGTCGATGGACTAGACTAAAACTCAATTTTACAGAATTAGAAGAGATCATACTAATAATAGTTTTTCTTTGTAGAAATGTTGCATATGATAATACAAAAGGTGTATTTTTATACATGTTTACTTTTGCATATTATGAGAAAGATGGATATGGATTATGTTACTGTTAAAAAGGAATTCATCGATAAGGGTCCCAAGGCAATGTCGTTGGATTGGGCCATAAATTCACCCAAGTTTTAAGTATATATGTGCCATCACTAAAACAAATAAAAAGTCCCGTAGCAACGCACGGGCAATCTACTAGTTAACATAGTGTCTCAGTCTATTTTGTCCAATCCAATGACAACCCAATAGGAAACCAAACTGAAACTATAGTTTGAATCCAAACTATTCCCAGGTCTAATTGGGGGTAATTTATTGTAGCTAAGTCTAATCCATCATTTGGGTGTGTTGACATGATTTCTGACAAGTGGGTCCAGTTTGTAAGTGCACCGCGTAAAAAAATACTTGTCTCATCAGCAGCCAACTAGAACCGTTAATATCTGCTTCAATTGAGCTGAATTTTTCCGAGAATGTTAATGAGTGCATGTATGATTTATTGCTTTTTAATATTTTTGAAAAGGTTAAATTTGACGAAAAAAATTGAACAAGTTAACTAACATTGCAAATATCTCACAAACTGTTGGTCCAAATGAGTTGTTTTTTTCTAGAATATTATTGGATACATGTGTGATTTACAGGAATTGTTTTGCATTTTTTGAAAATTTTGAATTTTGAGTAAAAAATTATATGGGCCAATGTAAATTGTGAATATCTCATTATAATGTGGTCCAAACTAGCTAAAACTTTCTAGATCCATTACTGATTACATCTAGCCGTTAGCACACCACAAACTTTCATGTGAAAAACATAAGATTGCTATACAAATTTGAAATGATTCTAAGTAGGGACAATATTCATAAAATAAAATAAGTACCACCAAGATATGGTAGATATTGTCGCCATCAGGCTTTAGCATTCAAATGGTCGTCATAAAGCCATCATTGACATCATCAAGTCTGAAGCAACAAAAAATTACCTCCATGAGGTTTTAGCATCCAAGTAGTTGTCATGTGACCATTCGAGACATCATCAAGCCGCAGACAGCAAAAGATTACCGCCATTGGGTTTTAGCCCGCCATTGGGTTTTAGCATCCAAATACTAGGCAAGTTTGCAATGTTAGTTGACTCATTCAATATATTTTTTAAATTTAAAATTTTCAAAATGCAGAAAAAGACCCAATAAATCATGTGTGCACTCACTAATATTCTAGAAAAAAATCAGCTCAATTGGAGCAAAGAATTGTGAGATATTGACAGTAAATCAGCTCAATTGGAGCAAAGAATTGTGAGATATTGACAGTTCTAGTTGGTAAACTACAAGGAAGGCAGAACACCTACCTACATGCATAATTTAAAATTTGTGCAGATAGATAATCGTACTTGCGCTCGTCGTTCAAGAGCAACATATAATAGTAGAAGTTGCAGCATATAATACAACAGAGTTAAAGCACAAAACCTTCAATAGCACATTCACATAACCCAGTTGCATATTCAGTTAACCAGAAACTTTAATCATGATGCAAAAATTTTAGACTCGCATCTTCAAGCAAGCAAACTAGTAGTTATTTTCCATAACTAAGGAACAAGTTCATGATTAAAACTGATTTTGCATTTTCAGGCAAGTAAAATTAAAACAAATGTTCAAAAGTAAGAACAGTATGAGAATACAGATAGACGAGAAGACAACAAAGTAAGCACACATTTCTAATGTATTATTATTACACTTATTTATTTCCAATCTGACATTTTCAAAACATATAAAATACAAAATATTTGATTTGAAATTTTTCCGGTGCTGAAAAATTCAGATCAACGGAATGAACATGTGCACTCGGGGAAATTCAATCATGCAACATATGAGGTTAGTTTATATTCTTCTGAAATTTATGATGATAAGAAAGGAACTAAACAATCTAACCTCTTGATGAAACTTGCATTATAGGAGACAGTGCTTCCTCAAAACTATGTGGGACAAGAAGGTCAACACCACACAACAAAACAAAAAGAATTTAGTAAAGAGGTGTAATATAACACTATATCATATTGCATAAAAACTAAAAAATGCATGCACAGTTTTGCATGTACCTGAAGAACTTGATCTCTGATATATTTTGCAGGAATTAATCGAAGTTTAGTTTGGGAAGCAAAATTTCCAAATGATTAATGAGCTGGTAGCACCACAAGGAGCCACATAGTCTTACACAGAACTCATGCAACAAATGACTGTGATGCGTCATCTTCAAAGTGACAACATGACAATCCCTATAACAAGTTTCACTTCACTCTTACAAGCAGGCATACATGCGGAGGTATGTGTTATTACTAAAACCTATATTCAGAGTTTTGAATGAAGCTCATTAGTACATTAGCAGTACCTAAAATAAATTAACTTGCAGGATTAGCATCTCATGGCAGAAAAAATAACAAGCAACCATTTGCAACAAAATATCATGTGGGACCAATATTCAATATCTCAAGTAGTAGAAGATGATCAAGTCGAAGATGAAGACGAACATGAAGATGAAGCAAATGAGTATGCTTCTGAATGCAGCAGTGATCCAAATGAATCTGATGCAAAGGAAGGTTACCTAGAACAAAGTACAATAAGTTGTGATCAGTTGTGTGCAGATCATAGTGAAAGTGCGTTATATTGACTAGAGGGGGGGGGGGTGAATAGGCGATTTTTATGAATTCTTCACTGAGGAATTTGCTGGTGAGGAAATTCCTAAATGAAGAACTACTTGCACCGGAATAAGTACTCAGAAAGGAACATAACAGAAGACAAGCATAGTCATCATGATGAAATGAAGACAAGCACATAGTACAGAAAGCATAGACACAGGATAACACAAGGAAGAAGACAATTAGACTGAAGAAATAGAACTGAGGAAATTGAGAAAGTCTTCAGTCAATGTCTTCAAACAGATATGAACAGGCACACAACAACGTACATGAGGAAATGAAAGAGTTGAGGAAATAGAACCAGTTAGCTCGGTGAAGACAATGATTTGGTAGACCAGTTCCAACTGCTGTCTCAGTTGTACATCTGGTTGGAGCGGCCGAGTCTTTAAACTCGAGGACACCCAGTCCCGGACACACAGTCCTCACCGTATTCTCCTTGAGCTAAGGTCACACAGACCTCGCCCAATCACTCGTGGTAAGTCTTCAGGTGACTTCCGAACCTTCACAAACTTGGTCACTCGGCGATCCACAATTCCTCTTGGATGCTCTAGAACCTGACGCCTAACCGTCTGGAAGAAGCACAGTCTTCAAAGGAAACAAGCATCGGATCCACGCAGGATCAATCTCTTCAGTGATGCTCAATCATTTGGGGTTTTGTAGGTTTGGGTTTGGGATTTCCTCACTTGATGATTTTCGCTCAAAGTCCTGGGAGGATTGGTTGCTCTCAAATGACAAGTGTCAGTTTCTCTTGGAGCAGCCAACCAGCTAGTGGTTGAGGGGAGCGGCTATTTATAGCCTAGGGAGCAGCCCGACATGATAATACATAAATGCCCTTGTCTGATATATGACCGTTAGGTGGGTGGATATTTTGGGACAGCTGGCGCATAGCACAGCAATGGTCGGAATTTTGACTATCAAAATCCTTAGGGCTATCATGTTCCTCATTGTGTAGGCAATTCACACCGGCGAAGAACAAATTCCTTAGAGACCAGAAGAACTTCGTCTCTGTCACTGAAGAATATGACTGAACTGTATGAGATTTCCAATGGCTTCACTCGAAGGGATTGGTAGGTGTAGGATTTTGAGTTGAGCATCACATGGAAATCTTTCCTTAGTATTTCCCCGACCCCCTTTAACAGTACGGTGTTTCCTATGACTCAAGAAAGAGAAAATGAAACTTATGAAAACAAAAGTCTTCGTGCTTCATATTCCTCGGATGAATACCAAGTCTTCAAGGTCACACCAATTTCTTCACTTTCAAAGTCTTCAGAAGGTCTTCAGATATCCAAAGTCTTCAGACGAAGAACTTCATTTTTAGGGGTCGACTTTCTCTGTAAATATCGAACTCCTCATAGACTTATAGACCTGTGTACACTCACAAACGCATCAGTCACTTAACCTATAAGTCTTCAATACACCAAAATCACTAAGGGGCACTAGATGCACTTACAATCTCCCCCTTTTTGGTGATTGATGACAATATAGGTTAAGTTTTCAACGGGGAAAAACATATGAAGTGTAAATACTGATATTGAGGAATTTGATTGCAAGATATAGAAGAACTCCCCCTGAAGATGTGCATTGTGAGGAATTTGCTTTTGAAGCAATGCACACTTGAAGAGTATAATCATGGAGATCTCCCCCTATATCTTGTAATTCATACACGCATTTGATATATAATATGAAGAATTTGAAATGCATGATGAAATATGGTGAATGATGTAATTCAGCATGCGTTCATTAACATTATGAGGAAAAGCATGCAAAAGAGAACACATCAAAATTATCAGGTCACCATAAAGTTTAAGATTACAACCCGATCCAGCAAAGTCATCAGAAGAACGAGAGTTGTAACTTAGCAAAAAAACGCCCATATAGGATAGACCCGCTTGAAGACTAACTCAAATTTCTCCCCCTTTGTCATCGAATGACCAAAAGGGTTGAAATTTAGGACTAACGCCCCTGAAGAATATCAAGTAGATGGAGGAGCACCAGCGTTGTCAGGGTCTTGAGTCGTTGTAGGGCCTGCTACAGTGTCGTCCAAGTCTTCATGCTCATCTATGTCGCGCGATGAAGAATATGAGCTGGCCACCAAGGGAGGAACCTTGACCTTCTTGTATCTCTTCGAAGGAGGAGCAGACCAGCCAAAGTCTTCCTTGAAGCCCATTTGCTTCAGATCTTCTTCACCATATAAATGTGACATAATAGCCTAGGTGCGATCAAACACTTCATGGAGGTAGTAGTGGTTTTTCTTCACTGCATTATGTGTGGCAGTCATGTTGTGAAGAAGATAACCAAACTGACGCTTAACCCACTTGTGATTTCGATCGACCTTCTGGTGAAGACTTATAAGCAGTTCATGGTCAGTCATCACACGAGGAGCAGTAGCTTGAGGACTTGACTTTGGAGCATCAGCAGCAGAATCATGTGTGGCAGAGTCATCATTGGTGGAGTAAGATGCAGCTTTGTGGAACTGACCATCCAATGGACGAATGCCTTCATTGATCACAACTGGTGACTTGCCCTTGTCATCGGATGAGGAAATTGTCCTCTTGAGGACTTCAATCGGAGGCAAGTAGCTGAGGTGATTCTGAAAGTCTGCCTTGTAGTTGAGTGAAGACCTTGTTCTGAGGAATCTCATGATCCACGGCGCGTAAGGCTTCAGCTCAAATGGTGAAAGTGCAATATTCCCCAGAGTCCTCATGAAGAAATTGTGATAATTTATGGGGATGCCATGCATGATATTGAAAAGCATATTCTTCATCATTCCGATAATTTCTTCATCGGAAGAGTCATGGCCTTTGATGGGACTCATGGTCTTTGTCAAAATGCAATAGATTATCCTCGGCACATAGAGCAATTCCTTCACGAGGAATTTGGTCCTTGGAGCTTGTCCTGGCTTCAGCGGCTTAATGAGCACTTGCATATAATGATCAGTAAGTCCAGGTTCATAATACAGACAACGAGCACCGTCAGGTGGAGGACTGATTGGTAAGGCCCGAATTAATTCAATGGCTGGTGCCTTGTAATGAGTGTTTTCTGTCATCCAGTCCAACACCCATGAGTTGACGTCAGCAGCATCGCCTGTGATATGCAAAGTTGCATAGAACTAAAGAATAAGCTCTTCATTCCAATCAACTACGTCTGAGCAGAAATTGAGCAAACCGGCATGATGAATCATGCTGAGGACTTGAGAGAAGCATGGCATGGATTCCATGTACACATGAGGAATATGCTCATGATCGAAGACTTTGTCCTTGTTGTACAACATTGAGGAATAGAAGTTTGCCTGGCTGGCAGTCCAGAAACGCTTCCTTCTAAGACGAGCATTATCGTAGGGGTTGAAGTTAGTGAAGAACACGTGCTCGCCGATGAAATTATCAGCCTTGAATTTTTGCTTCTTCGAGAAAGGATCCATGGGTTTGGGCTGAGGAGTGTCAGTCAATTGAAGCACTACTTCAGGAATCGCAATCTCAGCTTCCTCAGGCTGAGAAATTTCAGGATCTTCAGCAGTTTCGGCCTGGGTTGCCAATTCTTCATTGACAATTTCGTCAGCACTAGTGGCTGGAATTTCTTCATGAACACTTGGGGTTGCATGAGGTTCTTCAGATCCCATTTGTACTTTAGTGGTAGCAGGGGACTGAGGAATAGCTTGGAGAGGAGTGAACATTGGGGAGTTTGGATGATAACTGTCCCAAAATTCATCATTGAGGACCGGAGTGGTACAGCCAATGTCCACATCCTCCTCTTCAATTCCTTCAACACCTGCCTCTTCGGTAGTAAACTGAGGCAAAGGTGAGGAAATGATTGGGGTTGAAGGGATCTTGTCCACTTCAATTTCTTCGTCCATCTGCTCTGAAGAAGCAGCAGAGGGAGTTTCTTCATCGGATTCATCAGGAATCACATAGTCTTCATCAAAAGGAACAAGGTCCTTTGATGGCATAGATGAAACTGGAACGGCATCAATTGGATTGTCAATTGAACTGATCAGACTCTTCATCTTCTTCGGAGCTGAAGAATTTGATGAAGCTGATGCCTTCCTTTTCTTCATAGCTGCACATTCTGCAGCCTTGGTCTTCTTCGCATCTGATGCAGATGGAAGGATTGGAGTTGGTGTAGGCGCAGTCGGTGCAGAGGTCATAGGTTCATTTTCCTCAGGCGCAACTGATTCAGTTTCCCTGGCAATATCTTCAGCGGCTGGAATGGAGTCATCAGTCCTGGCACTCTCATTGTCTTCAGCAGCCTGATCGTTATCAGTGGTGCTGGCATTTTCTTTAGTAGGCTGAGCAGATGCCTCAGCCTGAGTAACTTCAATGTGCACAGGTGAAGCAGCACTTGAAGTAAATTTCTTCGTCAGATTGACAAAATGCACCTTGGCGCCCTTCCAGTCAGCATAATAGCAATCAAATTCATCGCTCAGTTGCTTGATTTCAGCTTGCAAGGCAAGAAGTTGATCAGGGGTGAGAGTGAGGACATTGTCCTTGAGGTAGCGCTGTTTCTTGTACTGCGCTTTCTTCAGACTTCTGCCTTGTTCAAATTTCCATTTTTCTTCCTCAATGAAGGCAGTGAGGACATGGCTTTGACCAGGAGTGAGGTTCAACTCCAGCCAAGGCGTGTTGAGGTCCTTGTGCCATAAGTTAATGTGGGGACCGATTCTCCGGGTATTATTTCCCAGAAAATGGCCCTTGTACTCATCAGCCCCAGGATAACTGTTAGCTGATGAGGCACCAACTTGATACAGACATTCCAAGCAAAAGTACAAAATATGTAGTACAAGACCATTCTGGCCTGTGAGTACAACAAATGGTTTCTAGTGGTTGATGGAGGAAGCGGGTTGTGGGTCATCAGTATCTATGGGGCTCCATGTTTCCACAGGAACAACTGAGCAGGTTAACTCCTATCTTCGCGAGACTGCTATCACCGTTGCTTAAGTTCCGGGGCTATCGGCATGGTCCCTCCTCTCCGCGCAAGGAAGATCTGGCCAAGACAATAGCCAGGGACAAGCCAGTGAGTACTTTGAATGTACTCGCAAACATTATGAACACGGGCATAATATGACAGCTAGGTGCTGAAAATATAATATGAACATGACATCAGTCACCAATGATAAATAAAACACTGATGCGTACGAGCATGTTAAATATGAATATGCAATAACCAAGCAATATCAAAATTATGAAATAAATAATAAACATGCCACAGTCGGGCGTCTGAGCGACACCACATACAGGGCTTTGAAAGAAATGCCACAGTCGGGCGTTTGAGCGACACCACGTACAGGGCTTTAAAAGAAATGCCACAGTCGGGCGTCTGAGCGACACCACATACAGGGCTTTAAAAGAAATGCCATAGTCGGGCGTCTGAGCGACACCACATACATGGCTTTAAAAGAAATGCCATAGTCGGGCGTGTGAGCGACACCACATACATGGCTTTAAACAAAATAATTATAGTGAATATCCCGGAGGTAGAACCATCCTAGAGATACTCGATAATAACGATAATAACATGGGTTAGTCAACAATAATAATGATCATAATTATCACAAGTTATAGGTAGTAATTCCAGTTCTGGTTTAATAGTTTCACCTCCGAAGACCGACACTAAGACCGACACTTGACCCATCCCAGACTGTAGTCCTTAACCATGGACACGGCTATTTGAATAGGTTTAATCTCTGCAGAGGGTGTACTCTTTACCCACGAGTAACGGATTCCTTTAGTCCATCGGGACTAATTCCGTCTACGGTCTTTTTGTTGAAAACACACCTAACTTGCGCACACCAACTCAACTCACCTGTGTCTGGAATCACCCACGACACCTGTCAAGCAAAACTCTAAGTGGGGAGGCTACAACCTCGATGTAACATGGGATCACAAAATTTATACCGCGCGCAAAACTGGGGAAGCTACTCCCTTCGGCGACAACCGAAACACCCATGCTCCCGGACCCGGTGGCATGACTACCGGATGCCTCCAGTATCTTCCACCACGGCCTCTCTGTACGGTGTGTGCTAGGAAAGGGGTTGACAACTTACTGAACCGTACCCTATTTATTGTAGAGACGAGTGGTAGTACGAAGCAAGTATGGGGGTTGCTGGCACAAGACTCGATCTACGATCGACTCAAGAGGTTGTAATATTTCCTGCATGATTAGCATAACAATGCATATATCTCAAACAACCGCTGGGCACATCACACGACATACCTCTCATGCCATACGGGTCACGACCGTCTCGACGGAGGGCTAGGGACAAGACCGTGTCTACCCAAGACAGAGGCCTTCCCGGCTTCCCTTCCGGTATGCATGAAAGATGTATGACGGTGATTCCCATTACAAATCATGTCAACTACATCAGCATAAAACCATCAATATGCACCCAAGGGTAGGATCACCTCCTCACATAAAATGACGCATGCACGCGTCGAGGGGGTGTTATCACCGAGTCAACAACACACACGAAAGTATTACACCAGGGTTCAGAATGCTTGCCTTCAGGTCATGGAACAGAAGGGTGCATCCAAAACATCTTGAAATCTTCAAAAACCCTATTTAAAATAATATATATGAATTAACACACAACACAAAACCACACTAAAAGTTGTTTTGAAATTTTTTCAAATAAATCTTAAAATAAACTAGACAATATTTGAAAGAGGTAGGAAAAAGAATTAATTCATCTGGAGCTGTATTTAAAGAGATACAGCTGGTCAAAGTTTGGTTAAAAATCTATTTTAAAAGGATAAATGGAAAAGAAAAACGTTTTGAAATATACGTACACGTAGAAGGCGTAATCTGGGAATACGCTTCCACTTATCCAGCGTGGCTGCGTCTGAGCCACTGACAGTGGGCCTGCCTGGCCCACCAGTCAGGTTTGACTAGTCTATTATCCCTCCTCTTCCTCCACCCGAGAGAGGGGGCGGGACTCCGGCGACGCTCGCCGGCGAACGGCGGCACCGTTCAACAAGTGGAGGTCACCCGCAGGCTCAGGGGGTCGAGGCGGTTACTCTGATGGTGGTTTCGTCCTCTGGGGTGGTCGGGGCTGCCGGCGGTGAGCTCCGCGGCAGACGGTGGTCGTCGGAGAAAGTGATTTTGAGGCGGCCGTGGCTTTCGACCAAAATCGAGTAGGAGGACGCGCTCACGGGAGGAAGGGAATGTTCCTAGTGGAGAGAGTGGAGAGGGGGAGGTCTTGGTGGCGCCGGAGTGGCTGGGGCAATGGCGGCGGAAGGAGTTGCCGGAGACGGGGAAGAGAGCCTTCCCGGGTCGATTGCGAGCTAGGGGAGCGCCATAGGGGTGGCCTGAGGTTGGCTGTGTGCGGGTTTGAGCTCGGGGGCCTCTTATATAGGCGATGGAGGTCGGTTTGGGGCGGTCGGGGATAAGCTTGCTGGCGACCGCCGTTCTGTAGCTAGGGCGACGTGGCGACGACGCTCGCTAGAGGACGGAGCTGTGGATGAGCACGCACTGCTCCAGGAGGCAGGTGGCACGCGCTGGTGGCTTGGGCGGCGCCGACACGGCTGGGCCTGCAAGCGTCCGCCAGCTAGCCGCCACGGCCGTCCTGACGGTGGCGCTGTGGGGTGCCAGGTTGGTCGGGGTGGTGTGGCGGTGCAGGGGAACACGGAGTGTTGGCTGGGGACCGGTCACGGGCCGGATTTGGGTGCGGGGTGCGACGCGGCGTCTCGGGCGCACGGGTGCCAAACGCACGCTCTGGGCGCGCCCAGAGCACGCCCGGGACATGCTCGACGAAATGCTAGGGCATCCTAGAGGCTGCGGTTGAGGCTGCCAATTAATAGGACTAGTCTAGGCTTAGCAAGGGGACTGAGGGACATGGTGGATTGGTCAGGGGCTCAAGTTCACCATGTAAACTTGAATTCATGCCAAAACTGGCTGTGCACTCAGAGTGTTTGACAAAATGCCAAAGGCACCTAGGTAGTTCTTGGAGTGGCCATATTCTCCAGAGCAGTGTCTCTATGGGTGCAAGAGAGGGTGGTGAAGTTGGTCTGCAAAAAGGAGAAACTTGCTAGTGCAAGTTTTGCAAAACTACACTTCTGGACAGGAAGTAGATGGCATCATTTCACGGACCAAAAATGTTCCAAAGAGGGCATGCTCCTGGACTTAGGGGTTTTGCAGGGTTGACTACGAGCATGAGAAAGCACAAAGTCACTAGAGCAAGAAATCATAGGGTTGCAGTAGAGAACACAAGTCTGGTCCAGAATGAAAAAGAGGTTGATGCACTCAATTTTTTTCAAAGAACATCACTATGTTTTTGCATAAAGTTGGATGGCATGCTCCTACTGACATCCCATAATTTTGGTGGAGGCTCTAGGGAAATATTTAATTGGGTTGTAGTGCAAAAATGCTCACTGGACCAGAGATGAAAAACATGTGTAACACTTAAAATAAGAAATGAAATAATTTTATTATCACACAAAAGTGATCTAGGTGCATCATATGACATCTCCACATTTTGGTTGAAATATTAGTTAAAGTCATCAACAGGTTGTAGTACAAACAGAGCTCCAAAAATTAATACAAGCCATTTTAATGATTAAAGCTCAGGGTGAAATAATTTAATAACTAAATCTACTGATTTAGAAAATGTTTTAATGAGATGGCATAGAAGTCCAAAATTTTGGAAAGCTCCACTTGGGAAAGAAGAAACTCAATAACATAAAAAGAAGAGTTTTCTTTCTGAAATCCACAGAAAAGTCCAGAGTGCAAAAATCTAAAACTCATGGCAATATTTTAAATATCACAAACTTGGTTAAATTTTTGGGGTGTTACAATTACTAACCCCCTTAAGAAAAAAAATCTCGTCCTCGAGATTTGCTAAGGGTTGCAAAAAAATAATAATACTATTACTAGATCAAAAGATCATTTTACACAAACGATAAAAAGAGGCTACAGTTAGAGGGCAATAAGTGGTGAATCACTACAGTTTGTCACTAGCGCTGTGCGGAGGAGTTCCACGCTTAGAAAAACGAGCGATTTCTACGCTGGCTGCCGTGAATTTAGAATAAATTCTAAATTCTACAATACGCTGGTCGTACCCGAGGGCACAGTGCTACCTCTGGCTGACAGGTGGGAGCAGGGCCCACTGTCAGTCTGTCCTTCTTCCTCTGGCTCTCTCTCTTCTTCCTCTCTCCCGCGCGCTTTCCCGGCTTTCTCCACCGGCGACGTCTAGCGCGTAGGGCATCTAGGCCGTACTGCGGTAGTGCGCGGCGTGCTTGCTGCCGGTGCAGTGTGCACTCACGTCGCGGGCCAGTGCGCTGTTGGCACTGCTCGCGGATTCGCCTCCGAACACCGGCGATCGGGCGACGAGCGGCGCTGGTGGACTTTGTCCACCGTACACCGATCTCGAGCTATAAAACGACTGTGGTGCTCCTTCTTCATCTTCGCACCTGGCCTCGCTTCTCATCCTCCTTCTCCTCCATTACGGCTCACCGGAACTCGAGACGAGGCTCCAATGGCGGAGACGGTGCCGGACTGGTACATGATCCTGGTTTGCGGCGGGCTGGCGGCAGTGCTGGGGCTCTCCGTGCTCCTGTCTGCGATGATCTATGATGATCATTGTGATGCTGCCGCTTGGGTGCTGGCTCTCCGCGGTGGCGGTGATCACGGGGATTAGGCGTAATCCCGAGTGTTTACCGATATCGGTGCGCTGGAGGTGGATAGTGTTCGGATGATTATCCGCTAATCTCTCCCTTGGATGCATGTGGAGTACTTAGGGAGGTGGTTGGGTGAGATGCAACATGGTTGCGTGTATTTCAGGTAGTGTAAGAGTCCGAGTGGTTGTGGGTCTGCTGCCGTGGTGCTGCGCGAAATAAAACAAATAATCCATGCAGTGAGAGGATAAACGATGCAGCAATTCTGGAAGAAGAAAAATCTCATTCCAGGATTTTTCGCGGTTACACAGGTTGCTCACGAAGAAAACCACTCACAAACGAAAATACTAAATACTCGACTTGTCACACAAATCGGGGGTACCATGCATAAGTTACAACATAATAATAAATGCTGAAATAACAAATACAGCAGCGACGTCTAAAATGAGAATGGTAACTGGACAGGGTCTCGAGGAAAAGTCTCTGGCAATGGAATATACTCCTCTTCTATCGGGGGGAGTGGGTTGATCAGCTGATGTATGAGTCTCTCCGGATCGGGCCTCAATGGTCTGCCAATGGCAATCTGAGGACTCAGATCAGTGAGATTCTGGAGATAATCCATCACTTGCTGGTTCAAATGCTCTTGAGCGATGATGTACTGGATGAGGTTGGCTAGTACTGGGTCTCTCTCAATCCGCCCACCGGGGAAAGATGTTACTCCCCCGGGCGTTGCACGGCTTGGAAAGTAATAGTATCCTCTTTCGTGGGCATAGGGTACTGTGGATCAAAGACGAGCAATTGCTTCATTTGCAGCAGCTTCTATGGCCAAACGTGGGGTTGTCATAGATTTCCCCACGAAGGAAACCTCCGTTGGATCTTGGTTGGGGTCTACGGGAGGAATGTGTACTGCTGCCCAATATTCTGAGGTGGAAGGGGTGATTCTCGATTTGAACAGCTCGTACTAGGGTGGCTGGGTAGAATCCATGGTACTGCAGGTAAAGTCCCACAATATTTTGACAAAGCTACCTAGGGATGCATCTGGGGTTCTCCGATAAATACTAGGGCTTGGCATGGCAAGAAATGGTCGTGGGGGTGGTGCATGAGGTGAAGGTTGCTGGGTAAGGTCACAAGGTGGCCTTCTTATATAGCATCTGGCTGGTTTTATTTACCGTGGTGAAAGGTAATAAATCTGCCAGATTAGCTCCAAAGGTTGGGGTCAGAGTCAGAGATACACATATCTCATAAAGAGACGTGTTACTGTGGGTGTCGTCGGGTCTGGTTTTGGTAGCTGTGCCAGGAAACGTGCAACTATGCGCTGACAAACTATGCAAGGCTACTATAAAAACAGAGGCACAACGACAGGCTGCGATAATACACAAGATTTCACGATTACAAGGCGGGGATACACTGAAACTCGGCACTACTCGTACAGCTTTAGTCTACCTCGTCACGTCTAAACGGGCGTGTCTGGTGGAGGTCGAGACTTCTCCATGTGTCTCACTGCCGGGATTAGTCGGAGATGGCGGAGGAACTGTAGGGTCGGGGTAGCGATGATGACCATCGCGGGGGTTGTTGGCCACAATCCCGTTGGAGTGTGCTCCCAAAAGGCGACGAAGCACTTCTGGGGTCATCAAGACACCTTGGCCACTGGTCGGAGCTGACCTCAGGGTCTCGATCGGGTGTCCAAACAGGACGACTGGGTTGTCGGCGTCGGACTCGGCCTCCCTATTTGTCGGGGCTCGGCGAACCAGCTCTCCTCGAGCTGCAATCAGATCAATAGTTATTTGATCGAACAATGCCTCTAGTGCACTTACATAGCGCACTAGATGCAACAATGCGGGATCCGTCTCATGATCTCCATTGGCGACTTGGGGTGGTCTACCATACCCTTCACGCCTGGGGTAGTAGTAGAACGAGCGACAGTTAACTCTGGGCGACAATTGTCGGAGTTGAACTATGGCTTCTCGAGCGGCTAGTTGGATGGCTTGTGGCTCGAAGGAAGTTGTTCTTCCGGTGAACCTGTAGGGGCGTTCTGGCGACAAACCCCTACCGTAGATGTGCACAGTGGCCCATAATTGGCGGTCTTCACTGCTCATGGGTCCTTGGTACACAACATATTCTGGGGGCTCTTCTAACGCTGATGTAGACACGACCTTGGACGTGCCGATAATTTGGCCCGATCTTTCACAATACAAAGAAATCCTTCGAAATCCACCGATAAAATCTCCCAATTACGTGAGCACTACACGTAACCTGAAGATGGGGTAACGACGACCAACGAACAATCCCTCGACACACGAGGAACCTTCCGCCAAAGTAGACGTAACCAGCGCGCAACCCGTCGGTGACGACGGACCTCGAGCCAAGTGCAACTTTCATACAGAAATTCACACAAAATAGATAACAACGACACCCGAAGAGGGCCGATTAATATTCGATACACATGTTGTCTAACCTGTAGAAAATAACCTCCCTTTTACAAAACTAACCGGCTAGACTTTATAGTAGCTGATTACTAACTTGACCAACAAGGAATAAAAACTACCATGTGCAAAGCAACCGGAACTCTTATCTATCTAAACCGCCTTTTACATCTCGGCAGATCTAATGTAACAAACCGACTAATATTGAAGGTGGACCCCAGCCTGTGTCCTTTAATGATAGTATATCACGTATCAATCTCCAAGTCTTGCCACGTTGAGAAACTTTGTTTTTACATGGAAGTGGCAAGAATAGAAATAAATCCCTGTCCTTTACGTTGTTGACCTGACTAAATAAATCACGGATCGTTTGGCCCATTGCATCACCGTAGGTTCTCATCTCTTTCCAAGCATTAATGCATGTTGATTTCTCCCTGCCAAAACGAGCCTGATCAATATTGCATGCATGCCTCCTGTCTTGATTAAGTGTTTCACCTTGCGTGTAATTATTGTCTTTTAAAACATGCACGTCCAGAGACTTTTCTTTCTTTAACCATTTGACATCCAATAGTATTTTGTGAACATCAGCAACACTTGCATCCACCATATCATCAGCTGCCACCACCATAGTTAAATTACTCATGGTCGTGTCATCCTCTCCCCCTTGAATCAAAACCGCCCTCGGTTTTGGGTCGATGTCCTCAACAATACCTTTATTTGTAGACTGAAAAATGACTGTGGAAACTTCAGCAGCTTCGACCTCCTTCTTCTTTAGTTGTGATGCAGCTTGAGCAATATCACGCTTCTGACGATCCACCTTATACTGATCAAATGTGTACGAGTCAAGCGGTACATAGTGTCCTCCATGAGCAAAAGAAAATTCTCCAACTGAATGATATGTTAATTGTCTTTTATCCGTCCATGGTTTTCCTAGCATTATCGAACATGTATGCATGTGCATAGGAAGCACATCACACATGATCAGATCACCATATCCGCATAAACTGAACTGCACCTCGACGTGATGCATAATCTTGACAAACTTGTCCTTCCACCAAAGCTCATACGGTTCTTGATGTTCAATCAATGGCAGGTTCAAAGCATCAACCATAGTCCGACTCACTAAATTCATCCCAGAATAGCAATTCATCAAGGTTGCACAACTCGCCGGCCCTACACGCACACGCGTAAAGCATTGGTACCACGGCAAGGCACGCAATGGATCCTTCTCCGCTGACATCATTATTTGCGAGCTACAATCTTTCCTCATGATAAAAAAACCCCAGTACAACTCGAAGAAAAATATTGTACCGTGAACAACCTTTGCTCTGAATACCAACTGATGTAGACACGACCTTGGACGTGCCGATAATTTGGCCCGATCTTTCATGATACAAAGAACTCCATCGAAATCCACCGATAAAATCTCCCAATTACGTGAGCAGTACATGTAACCTGAAGATGGGGTAACGACGACCAATGAACAATCCCTTGACACACGAGGAACCTTCCGCCAAAGTAGACGTAACCAGCGCGCAACCCGTCAGTGACGACGGACCTCAAGCCAAGTGCAACTTTCATACAGAAAATTCACACAAAATAGATAACAACGACACCCGAAGAGGGCCGATTAATATTCGATACACATGTTGTCTAACCTGTAGAAAATAACCTCCCTTTTACAAAACTAACCGGCTAGACTTTATAGTAGCTGATTACTAACTTGACCAACAAGGAATAAAAACTACCATGTGCAAAGCAACCGGAACTCTTATCTATCTAAACCGCCTTTTACATCTCGGCAGATCTAATGTAACAAACCGACTAATATTGAAGGTGGACCCCAGCCTGTGTCCTTTAATGATAGTATATCACGTATCAATCTCCAAGTCTTGCCACGTTGAGAAACTTTGTTTTTACATGGAAGTGGCAAGAATAGAAATAAATCCCTGTCCTTTACGTTGTTGACCTGACTAAATAAATCACGGATCGTTTGGCCCATTGCATCACCGTAGGTTCTCATCTCTTTCCAAGCATTAATGCATGTTGATTTCTCCTTGCCAAAACGAGCCTGATCAATATTGCATGCATGCCTCCTGTCTTGATTAAGCGTTTCACCTTGCGTGTAATTATTGTCTTTTAAAACATGCACGTCCAGAGACTTTTCTTTCTTTAACCATTTGACATCCAATAGTATTTTGTGAACATCAGCAACACTTGCATCCGCCATATCATCAGCTGCCACCACCATAGTTAAATTACTCATGGTCGTGTCAAACGCGTAGGCACGACGGGTGAGGTTTGCGAGTATGGTCATGAAACCACCAAGATTGGTTGTTGTGGTCTCATTGTGCACTATGGGACCAGGCATTGTGGCTAGGTTGGGGAAGAGGCTGTGCTGTGTTGTGTTGAGGCTAGCGTGCCCTTTTTATAGAAAAGGGGACGAAGTCTTCCTTCGCACGCTTGCGAATGAGACATTTTTGCCATTGGTCACTGGCGTGTGATTGATAGGCTAGGCTGATAGGTTGGGCATCGACTGCCAAAAGTGTTGGGATCACTGTGTGGCTATATTGCATGGGAAGCTTGGCTGAGGTTTTGGTTGGGGTCTGGTAGGTTGTTTAACCTAAGTTATACGACCTGGCTAAGATAGGATTAGGCAATGGTCAGCCTGCTCTGGTACCAAGTCTGTGGGGACCGATTCTCCGGGTATTAATTCCCAGAAAATGGCCCTTGTACTCATCAGCCCCAGGATAACTGTTAGCTGATGAGGCACCAACTTGATACAGACATTCCAAGCAAAAGTACAAAATATGTAGTACAAGACCATTCTGGCCTGTGAGTACAACAAATGGTTTCTAGTGGTTGATGGCGGAAGCGGGTTGTGGGTCATCAGTATCTATGGGGCTCCATGTTTCCACAGGAACAGCTGACCAGGTTAACTCCTATCTTCGCGAGACTGCTAACACCGTTGCTTAAGTTCCGGGGCTATCGGCATGGTCGCTCCTCTCCGCGCAAGGAAGATCTGGCCAAGACAATAGCCAGGGACAAGCCAGTGAGTACTTTGAATGTACTCGCAAACATTATGAACACGGGCATAATATGACAGCTAGGTGCTGAAAATATAATATGAACATGACGTCAGTCACCAATGATAAATAAAACGCTGATGCGTATGAGCATGTTAAATATGAATATGCAATAACCAAGCAATATCAAAATTATGAAATAAATAATAAACATGCCACAGTCGGGCGTCTGAGCGACACCACATACAGGGCTTTGAAAGAAATGCCACAGTCGGGCGTCTGAGCGACACCACGTACATGGCTTTAAAAGAAATGCCACAGTCGGGCGTCTGAGCGACACCACATACAGGGCTTTAAAAGAAATGCCACAGTCGGGCGTCTGAGCGACACCACATACAGGGCTTTAAAAGTAATGCCACAGTCGAGCATGTGAGCGACACCACATACAGGGCTTTAAAAGAAATGCCAAAGTCGGGCGTCTGAGCGACACCACATACAGGGCTTTAAACAAAATAATTATAGTGAATATCCCGAAGGTAGAACCATCCCAAAGATACTCGATAATAACGATAATAACACGGTTTAGTCAACAATAATAATGATCATAATTATCACAAGTTACAGGTAGTAATTCCAGTTCTGGTTTAACAGTTTCACCTCCGAAGACCGACACTAAGACCGACACTTGACCCATCCCAGACTGTAGTCCTTAACCATGGACACGGCTACTCGAATAGGTTTAATCTCTGCAGAGGGTGTACTCTTTACCCACGAGTAACGGATCCCTTTAGTCCATCGGGACTAATTCCGTCTACGATCTTTTTGTTGAAAACACACCTAACTTGCACACACCAGCTCAACTCACCTGTGTCTGCAATCACCCACGACACCTGTCAAGCAAAACTCTAAGTGGGGAGGGTACAACCTCGACGTAACATGGGATCACAAAATTTATACCGCGCGCAAAACTGGGGAAGCTACTCCCTTCGGCTACAACCGAAACACCCACGCTCCCGGACCCGGTGGCATGACTACCGGATGCCTCCAGTATCTTCCACCACGGCCTCTCTGTACGGTGTGTGCTAGGAAAGGGGTTGACAACTTATTGAACCGTACCCTACTTATTGTAGAGACGAGTGGTAGTACGAAGCAAGTATGGGGGTTGCTGGCACAAGACTCGATCTATGGTCAACTCAGGAGGTTGTAATATTTCCTGCATGATTAGCATAACAATGCATATATCTCAAACAACCACTGGGAACATCACACGACATACCTCTCATGCCATACCGGTCACGACCGTCTCGACGTAGGGCTAGGGACAAGACCGTGTCTACCCAAGACAGAGGCCTTCCCGGCTTCCCTTCCGGTATGCATGAAAGATGTATGACGGTGATTCCCATTACAAATCATGTCAACTACATCAGCATAAAACCACCAATACGCACCCAAGGGTAGGATCACCTCCTCACATAAAATGATGCATGCACGCGTCGAGGGGGTGTTATCACCGAGTCAACAACACACACAAAAGTATTACACCAGGGTTCAGAATGCTTGCCTTCAGGTCATGGAACAGAAGGGTGCATCCAAAACATCTTGAAATCTTCAAAAACCCTATTTAAAATAATATATATGAATTAACACACAACACAAAACCACTCTAAAAGTTGTTTTGAATTTTTTTCAAATAAATCTTAAAATAAACTAGACAATATTTGAAAGAGGTAGGAAAAAGAATTAATTCATTTGGAGCTGTATTTAAAGAGATACAGCTGGTCAAAGTTTGGTCAAAAATTTGTTTTAGAAGGATAAATGGAAAAGAAAAACGTTTCGAAATATACGTACACGTCGAAGGCGTAATCTGGAAATACGCTTCCACTTATCTAGCGTGGCTGCGTCTGAGCCACTGACAGTGGGCCTGCCTGGCCCACCAGTCAGGTTTGACTAGTCTATTATCCCTCCTCTTCCTCCGCCCGAGAGAGGGGGCGGGACTCCGGCGACGCTCGCCGGCGAACGACGGCACCGTTCAACAAGTGGAGGTCACCCGCGGGCTCAGGGGGTCGAGGCGGTTACTCCGGTGGTGGTTTCGTCCTCTGGGTGGTCGGGGCTGCCGGCGGTGAGCTCCGCGGGGACGGTGGTCGTCGGAGAAAGTGATTTTGAGGCGGCCGTGGCTTTCGACCAAAATCGAGTAGGGGGACGCGCTCACGGGAGGAAGGGAATGTTCCTGGTGGAGAGAGTGGAGAGGGGGAGGTCTTGGTGGCGCCGGAGTGGCTGGGGCAGTGGCGGCGGCAGGAGTTGTCAGAGACGAGGAAGAGAGCCTTCCTGGGTTGATTGCGAGCTAGGGGAGCGCCATAGGGGTGGCCTGAGGTTGGCTGTGTGCGGGTTTGAGCTCGGGGGCCTCTTATATAGGCGATGGAGGTCGGTTTGGGGCGGCCGGGGATAAGCTTGGTGGCGACCGCCGTTCTGTAGCTAGGGCGACATGGCGACGATGCTCGCTAGAGGACGGAGCTGTGGATGAGCACGCACTGCTCCAGGAGGCAGGTGGCACGCGCTGGTGGCTTGGGCGGCGCCGACACGGCTGGGCCTGCAAGCGTCCGCCAGCTAGCCGCCACGGCCGTCCTGACGGTGGCGCTGTGGGGTGCCAGGTTGGTCGGGGTGGTGTGGCGGTGCAGGGGAACACGGAGTGTTGGCTGGGGACCGGTCACGGGCCGGATTTGGGTGCGGGGTGCGACGCGGCGTCTCGGGCGCACGGGTGCCAAACGCACGCTCTGGGCGCTCCCAGAGCACGCCCGGGACATGCTCGACGAAATGCTAGGGCATCCTAGAGGCTGCGGTTGAGGCTGCCAATTAATAGGACTAGTCTAGGCTTAGCAAGGGGACTGAGGGACATGGTGGATTGGTCAGGGGCTCAAGTTCACCATGTAAACTTGAATTCATGCCAAAACTGGCTGTGCACTCAGAGTGTTTGACAAAATGCCAAAGGCACCTAGGTAGTTCTTGGAGTGGCCATATTCTCCAGAGCAGTGTCTCTATGGGTGCAAGAGAGGGTGGTGAAGTTGGTCTGCAAAAAGGAGAAACTTGCTAGTGCAAGTTTTGCAAAACTACACTTCTGGACAGGAAGTAGATGGCATCATTTCACGGACCAAAAATGTTCCAAAGAGGGAATGCTCCTGGACTTAGGGGTTTTGCAGGGTTGACTACGAGCATGAGAAAGCACAAAGTCGATAGAGCAAGAAATCATAGGGTTGCAGTAGAGAACACAAGTCTGGTCCAGAATGAAAAAGAGGTTGATGCACTCAATTTTTTTCAAAGAACATCACTATGTTTTTGCATAAAGTTGGATGGCATGCTCCTACTGACATCCCATAATTTTGGTGGAGGCTCTAGGGAAATATTTAATTGGGTTGTAGTGCAAAAATGCTCACTGGACCAGAGATGAAAAACATGTGTAACACTTAAAATAAGAAATGAAATAAATTTATTATCACACAAAAGTGATCTAGGTGCATCATATGACATCTCCACATTTTGGTTGAAATATTAGTTAAAGTCATCAACAGGTTGTAGTACAAACAGAGCTCCAAAAATTAAAACAAGCCATTTAATGATTAAAGCTCAGGGTGAAATAATTTAATAACTAAATCTACTGATTTAGAAAATGTTTTAATGAGATGGCATAGAAGTCCAAAATTTTGGAAAGCTCCACTTGGGAAAGAAGAAACTCAATAACATAAAAAGAAGAGTTTTCTTTCTGATATCCACAGAAAAGTCCAGAGTGCAAAAATCTAAAACTCCTGGCAAGATTTTAAATATCACAAACTTGGTTAAATTTTTGGGGTGTTACAGTTAATGAAATCAAGGATCAGCTTGGGATCCAACATCAGTGGCACATTGCTGCCTTTGGCTCTAGCGGCCCTGGCCTGCCTGTTTCTGATGATTTCGACGAGTTCTTCATCATCAGCCTCATCATCATCAGATGGTACATGGAAGACTACCTACTTCTTGTGAGGACTAGGGCGAGTTCCTCGTCTAGCAGTGGCCTTTTTCTTCAGCAAAGATGGACCAACTGAGGAATTTTGAGCAGCAGAGGAACTTGCAGATGCTCCTGAGGCAATAGAGAAGCCTTGAGTCCTTTGGCACGTGGCAAGATGCACATGTGCCGAAGATTTTGTCCGAGCAGCTGAAGACTTTGTCGGAGGAGGAGGAAGAGCAGACTGAGGAATTGGCCGTGAGGGTTTTGAAGATGCTGGCCGTGAGGGCATTTCTGAGGAACTTGGCCGCGAGGGTATTGAAGAAGAAGCACTTGGCTTGTGAGCGGGCTTCTTTGGCATAGGCTTCTTGGGCTTACTACCAGAGGCCTCAGCAGTGTTAGCAGCTGCAACAGAATCTTCATTGAATTTCCTCACTGCTTCTTTTGCTTGCTTGGCTAGTTTGGCCTGGCGCCTAGCCCATTCAGTAGGATAGTCCTCACCGCGCTTGAGGCTGGTGGGATCAACCAATTGGCCTGGTGCCAATGGAGGTCTTGGGCATGGAGGGTTGAGTGCGAATTTCTTCATGTACTTTGGAGTTACATACATGTACTCCCTCCATTCTCGTGCCCATCTCCTTTCAATCCTCTGTATGCGCACTTTGCGCTGATTCTTGTTCTCCTTACCAAACTTGGCTTCATCAGGTGTGCAATAGCCTGCGTAAATGTCCTCAGGGATCTCAAACGCAGTCATGACCTCAGGCTTCTTTCCTCCCTTTTGTGGTTTCTTTCCATCTGCCATTTTCTTCAGTTGAGGAATTTGAACAATCGAATTCTCTGAAGAAGTATGCAACTTTTCTTCGAGGAACGCTGCAAATGAGTTAAGTTGATGAGAACCTAGTGATTCAGCAGTGGACATTTGTACCTGTGAACAGAATGTAGTTTTGAGGAATTTGGAGAGGTCATATGTGTTCTCAGAGGGTTTTTCAAAAGAACAAGTTTGAGGAATTTGACCAGAAGCGTCTTGAGGAATTTCACTAAGCGTTCTTTGTCTTAGGTTCCAGAGTTGTATAGATTGAAAATCCACACGATTGAGGAATCTTGAAGAAAATCATAGCTTAGAGAAACGAATCAAGAATAGATGATTTGTGAGGTGTTCATGTGTGTGAGGAATTTAAGAATAAACACCTTTGAAGATTTTCAGAAAAAACTTGAGAATCAAAGTGAGCAGTTAAAAGTAACTTTTAATTACCCGAAGTGAAGAACACGACGAACCGAGAAGAACAGATGTGAAGTTCGTCAGTTCAGATCTTCCACGCCCTAACTTGGCGGAGGAAGACGGCTACGGCGGCGGCGGAGGGAAGATTTCCGCGGATGGCGCGAGTACGACGACGACGAAGTCGAGGCAGTGAAGCTCTTCCTCACCGGCGACGATGAAGTAGCGTCGGCGCTAGGGTTTGAGAAGCTCGAGCGGAAGAGAGAGATCGAGTGGAGTAAAGGAAGTGAGGAAGGGGTGAGGGGGTATTTATAGTCGCAATGAAAAAATTGTTCGCCCGAAGATTTAGGACGAACATGCCCCTGGCCCTTCTCATTCGCATGACATGTGTCACCCATGTACTTTGAGGTGGCAATCGTGTAAGATCGTGGGTGAATAGATAAGTATTTGTCGTGAGAAGCGGAACGGTTTGAGCGGCATAGCCGAAAATTCAGATAAGATAAGTTTTAAGTTACCGTTCGCAATTTCTTCAGCTGTCAAGGACACAGTGAAGATTTTGAACGAGTTTCAAATCAGAACGCATATGAAGAATTTGTGAAAAGATTAGATTGAGTTTATTATAGAGGGGGAAGGGTCCGATCACATTCACTTAGCGGAAACAGTCAACTTGAAGAATTAGCAATAACTGAATGCTGTAGAGGACATAAAACTTATATATGTATATATTCAAATGAAGACAAACAACGGAAATAGTGAAGACATTGCAAGGTGAAGAATTTGAAATAATGAGGAATTTCAAAAACTGAGGAAAAACTCAAATTGAAGATTTTCAACTTTTGTGGTGGCGTAACCCACCGTATAAGAAAGTTGGCTTCAGACACCGCGTACAATTGTCGTAGGGCTCTGAGAGTCAATTTCTTCATTAATTTCTTCACACTTAGAGGGTTAGTCTTCATTGATTGAAGAAAAACTTTACTTCGTGTGTTGCGCATCTAATTCATCAAGTCAGCATAAGTGTTAGGATGTGTGTCCATTTCAGAGAACATTCGAAGATTCTAGGATATTTAGCTCACACTGTAACTTGCTAAATCTCTTCTCATCCAAGGGCTTAGTGAAGATATCGGCCAGCTGATCTTTAGTGCTAGCGTGGTCGATGGAGATATCTCCCTTCAACACATGATCACGAAGAAAATGATGACAAATCTAGATGTGCTTGGTCTTCGAGTGCTGAACTGAGTTATGAGCAATCTTTATGGCACTCTCATTGTCGCAGTAGAGAGGCACATTCTTCACGTTGATGCCATAGTCCTTGAGTGTTTGCTTCATCCATAGTAGTTGAGCACAGCATGATCCAACACCAATGTACTTAGCTTCTGCAGTGGAGAGAGATACGCAGTTCTGTTTCTTCGTGGACCAACAGACCAAAGATCATCCGAGGAAATGACATGTACCAGATGTTGACCTGCGGTCCACGCGGTCGCCAGCATAGTCAGAGTCTGAATATCCATTGAGATCAAAAGTGGAGCCCTTGGGATACCATAATCCAAGTGTTGGTGTGTGAGCTAAGTATCGAAGAATGTGTTTCACAGCCTTATGGTGTGATTCCTTCGGTGTAGCTTGAAATCGGGCACACATGCAAACACTAAGCATAATATCCGGCCTAGATGCACATAGGTACAATAAAGAGCCAATCATGGAGTGGTATACCTTTTGATCGAAGTCTTTACCATTTTCATCAGTGCATAGATGGCCATTTGTGGGCATTGGAATTTTGACCCCTTTGCAATCTTGCATGCCGAATTTCCTCAATACGTCCTTGAGGTATTTCTCCTGAGATATGAATATTCCATTGCGTTGTTGACGAATTTGAAGACCTAAGAAGAATTTCAACTCTTCCATCATAGATATTTGATATTCTTCACTCATCATATGGGCAAATTCATCACTATATCATTGGTCAGTACAGCCGAAAATGATATCATCAACATATATTTGGCACACAAACAATTCACCATCATAAGACTTAGTGAAAAGAGTAGGGTCGAGTGAACCGAGTTTGAAGCCATTCTTCACGAAGAATTCCTTCAAGGTATCATACCACGCCCGAGGGGCTTGCTTGAGGCCATACAGGGCCTTATTGAGCTTGAAGACTTTGTCAGGATTCTTTGGATCTTCAAAACCTGGGGGATGAGCAACATATACTTCTTCCTCAATCTTACCATTGAGGAATGCACTTTTCACATCCATTTGTTGTAAGATAATGTCATGATGGTTAGCGTAAGCAAGTAATATGCGAATAGCCTCAAGTCTAGCAAGAGGTGCAAAAGTTTCATCAAAGTCAATTCCTTCAACCTGTGTGTAGCCTTGAGCTACAAGCAGTGCCTTATTCCTCACCAGAAGGCCATTTTCATCTTGCTTGTTGCGGTAGATCCACTTTGTGCCAATAATGTTGTGCTTGCGAGGATCTGGATGTATCACCAGTTCCCAGACGTTGTTGAGCTCGAATTGATGTAATTCTTCTTGCATAGCTTGAATCCACTCAGGCTCCAGAAATGCTTCATCTACCTTAGTGGGCTCTGTGATAGAGACAAAAGCGAAATGCCCACAAAAGTTAGATAAGTGTGAAGCTTTTGAGCGTGGGAGAGGACCTGGTGCACGAATGTCATCGATGATCTTCTCGACTTGCACTTCATTTGCAATACGAGGATGAGCGGGTTGTCTTCGAGGAATTTGATCCGCATTTTCTTCAGGAGCATTTTCTTCAGCACCATTTTCTTCAGGTACGCCAGTTCGACGTTCATCACGTTCTGAAATGAATTCTTCAGCAGATTCTTCAGTAGGAATGACATCCTCAGTGGCTTTGAACTTGATAGAATCCTCAGGTGCTGGTTCATCTATCACAGTGTTGGAAATATGCCCTAGAGGCAATAATAAAAGGATTATTATTATATTTCCTTGTTCATGATAATTGTCTTTTATTCATGCTATAATTGTATTATCCGGAAATCATAATACACGTGTGAATACATAGACCATAATACGTCCCTAGTGAGCCTCTAGTTGACTAGCTCATTGATCAACAGATAGTCATGGTTTCCTGACTATGGACATTGGATGTCGTTGACACCGGGATCACATCATTAGGAGAATGATGTGATGGACAAGACCCAATCCTGAGCATAGCACAAGATCGTGTAGTTCGTTTTGCTAGAGCTTTTCCAATGTCAAGTATCTTTTCCTTAGACCATGAGATCGTGTAACTCCCGGATACCGTAGGAGTGCTTTGGGTGTACCAAACGTCACAACGTAATTGGGTGACTATAAAGGTGCACTACAGGTATCTCTGAAAGTGTCTGTTGGGTTGACACGGATCGAGACTGGGATTTGTCACTCCGTATTACGGAGAGGTATCACTGGGCCCACTCGGTAATGCATCATCATAATGAGCTCAAAGTGACCAAATGTCTGGTCATGGGATCATGCATTACGGTACGAGTAAAGTGACTTGCCGGCAACGAGATTGAACGAGGTATTGGGATACCGACGATCGAATCTCGGGCAAGTAACATACCGTCTGACAAAGGGAATGGTATACGGGGTTGCTTGAATCCTCGACATCGTGGTTCATCTGATGAGATCATCGAGGAGTATGTGGGAGCCAACATGGGTATCCAGATCCCTCTATTGGTTATTGACCGGAGAGCCGTCTCGGTCATGTCTGCATGTCTCCCGAACCCGTAGGGTCTACACACTTAAGGTCGGTGACGCTAGGGTTGTATGAATATGAGTATGCAGCAAACCGAATGTTTTTCGGAGTCCCGGATGAGATCTCGGATGTCACGAGGAGTTCCGGAATGGTTCGGAGGTAAAGAATTATATATAGGAAGTGCTGTTTCGGCCATCAGGAAAGTTTCGGGGTCACCCGGTATTGTACCCGGACCACCAGAAGGTTCCCGGGGGTCCACCGGGTGGGGCCACCTATCCCGGAGGGCCCCGTGGGCTGAAGTGGGAGGGGAACCAGCCCCTAGTGGACTGGTGCGCCCCCCCTTGGGCCCCCCTCTGCCTAGGGTTGGAAACCCTAGGTGGGGGGGCACCACTTGCCTTGGGGGGCACTCCACCCCCCTGGCCGCCGCCCCCCTTGGGAGATTGCATCTCCCAGGGCCGGCGCCCCCCTGGGGGCCTATATAAAGGAGGGCAGGGGGAGGGCAGCTGCACCCTGTGTCTTGGCGCCTCCCTCCCCCTGCTACACCTCGTCCTCCTCCCGCAGCAGCTTGGCGAAGCCCTGCCGGAGTTCTGTTGCATCCACCACCACGCCATTGTGTTGCTGGATCATCATCAACCTCTCCTTCCCCCTTGCTGGATCAAGAAGGAGGAGACGTCATCCGCTCCGTACGTGTGTTGAACGCGGAGGTGCTGTCCGTTCAGCACTTGGTCATCGGTGATTTCGAGTACGACTCCATCATCCCCGTTCCATTGAATGCTTCCACACGTGATCTACAAGTGGTATGTAGATGCAATCCTCTCCTATGACTCGTTGCTTAGATGAACTCATAGATGGATCTTGGTGAAACCATAGGAAAAATTTTAATTTTCTGCAACGTTCCCCAACAGTGGCATCATGAGCTAGGTCTATGCGTAGTTCTCTATTGCACGAGTAGAACACAATTTTGTTGTGGGCGTAGATCTTGTCAACTTGCTTGCCACTACTAGTCTTTTCTTGCTTCAGCGGTATTGTGGGATGAAGCGGCCCGGACCGACCTTACACGTATGCTTACGTGAGACAGGTTCCACCGGCTGACATGCACTAGTTGCATAAGGTGGCTAGCGGGTGTCTGTCTCTCGTACTTTAGTTGGAGCGGATTCGATGAAAAGGGTCCTTATGAAGGGTAAATAGAAGTTGACAATAGGTAAGAAAACGTTCTTGCTAGAACCCAATTGCAGCCACGTAAAAGATGCAACAACAATTAGAGGACGTCTAACTTGTTTTTTCGGCAATTGTCATGTGATGTGATATGGCAAGAAGTTGTGATGAATGATGAATGATATATTGTGATGTATGAGATCATGTTCTTGTAATAGGAATCACGACTTGCATGTCGATGAGTATGACAACCGACAGGAGCCATAGGAGTTGTCTTTATTTTTGTATGACCTGCGTGTCATTGAAGAACGCCATGTAAATTACTTTACTTTATTGCTTAACGCGTTAGCCATAGAAGTAGAAGTAGTCGTTAGCGTGACAACTTCATGAAGACACGATGATGGAGATCATGATGATGGAGATCATGGTGTCATGCCGGTGACGAAGATGATCATGGAGCCCCGGAGATGGAGATCAAAGGAGCTATATGATATTGGCCATATCATGTCACTATTATATAATTGCATGTGATGTTTATTATGTTTATGCATCTTGTTTACTTAGAACGACGGTAGTAAATAAGATGATCCCTTATAATAATTTCAAGAAAGCGTTCCCCCTAACTGTGCGCCATTGCTAAAGTTCGTCGTTTCGAAGCACCACGTGATGATCGGGTGTGATAGATCCTTACGTTCACATACAACGGGTGTAAGACAGTTTTACACATGCAGAAACACTTAGGGTTAACTTGACGAGCCTAGCATGTACAGACATGGCCTCGGAACACAAGAGACCGAAAGGTCGAACATGAGTCGTATGGAAGATGCGATCAACATGGAGATGTTCACCGATGATGACTAGTCCGTCTCACGTGATGATCGGACACGGCCGAGTCGACTCGGATCGTGTAACACTTAGATGACTAGAGGGATGTCAATCTGAGTGGGAGTTCATTAAATAATTTGATTAGATGAACTTAATTATCATGAACTTAGTCTAAAGTCTTTGCAAAAAAATGTATTGTAGATCAAATGGCCAACGCTCATGTCAACATGAACTTCAACGCGTTCCTAGCGAAAACCAAGCTGAAAGATGATGGCAGCAACTATTCGGACTGGGTCCGGAACCTGAGGATCATCCTCATAGCAGCCAAGAAAGATTATGTCCTAGATGCACCGCTAGGTGAAGCACCCATCCCAGAGAACTAAGATGTTATGAACACTTGGCAGCCACGTGCTGATGATTACTCCCTCGTTCAGTGCGGCATGCTTTACAGCTTAGAACCGGGGCTCCAAAAGCGTTTTGAGCGACACGGAGCATATGAGATGTTCGAAGAGTTGAAAATGGTTTTTCAAGCTCATGCCCGGTCGAGAGATATGAAGTCTCCGACAAGTTCTATAGTTGTAAGATGGAGGAAAACAGTTCTGTCAGTGAGCACATACTCAAAATGTCTGGGTTGCACAACCGCCTGTCCCAGCTGGAGATCAACCCGGACGAGGCGGTCATTGACAGAATCCTTCAGTCGCTCCCACCGAGCTACAAGAGCTTTGTGTTGAACTACAATATGCAGGGGATGCTGAAGACCATTCCTGAAGTATTTTCAATGTTGAAGTCAGTAGAGGTTGAAATCAAGAAAGAACATCAAGTGTTGATGGTCAATAAGACCACTAAGTTCAAAAAGGGCAAGGGTAAGAAGAACTTCAAGAAGGACGGCAAAGAAGTTGCCACGCCCGGTAAGCCAGTTGCCGGGAAGAAGTCAAAGAATGGACCCAAGCCTGAGACTGAGTGGTTTTATTGCAAAGGGAAGGGTCACTGGAAGCGGAACTGCCCCAAATACTTAGTGGACAAGAAGGCCGGCAACACTAAAGGTATATTTGATATACATGTAATTGATGTGTACCTTACTAGTACTCGTAGTAACTCCTGGGTATTTGATACCGGTGCCGTTGCTCATATTTGTAACTCATAGCAGGAGCTGCGGAATAAGCGGAGACTGGCGAAGGACGAGGTGACGATGCGCGTCGGGAATGGTTCCAAGGTCGATGTGATCACCGTCGGCACGCTGCCTCTACATTTACCTACAGGATTAGTTTTAAACCTCAATAATTGTTATTTAGTGCCAAGTTTGAGCATGAACATTGTATCTGGATCTCGTTTGATGCGAGATGGCTACTCATTTAAATCTGAGAATAATGGCTGTTCTATTTATATGAGAGATATGTTTTATGGTCATGCCCCGATGGTCAATGGTTTATTCTTAATGAATCTCGAACGTAATGTTACACATATTCATAGTGTGAATACCAAAAGATGTAAAGTTGATAATGATAGTCCCACATACTTGTGGCACTGCCGCCTTGGTCACATTGGTGTCAAGCGCATGAAGAAGCTCCATGCTGATGGACTTTTAGAGTCTCTCAATTATGAATCATTTGACACGTACGAACCATGCCTCATGGGCAAAATAACCAGGACTCCGTTCTCCGGAACAATGGAGCGAGCAACCAACTTATTGGAAATCATACATACTGATGTGTGTGGTCCAATGAGCGTTGAGGCTCGCGGAGGATATCATTATGTTCTCACTCTCACTGATGACTTGAGTAGATATGTGTATGTCTACTTGATGAAACACAAGTCTGAGACCTTTGAAAGGTTCAAAGAATTTCAGAATGAAGTAGAGAATCAACGTGACCGAAAGATAAAATTCTTGCGATCGGATCGTGGAGGATAATATTTAAGTCACGAATTTGGTACACACTTAAGAAAATGTGGAATCATTTCACAACTCACGCCGCTTGGAACACGTTAGCGTAACGGTGTGTCCGAACATCGTAATCGCACTCTATTGGATATGGTGCGATCTATGATGTCTCTTACCGATTTACCGCTATCATTTTGGGGATACACACTAGAGACAGCTACATTCACTTTAAATAGGGCACCGTCTAAATCCGTTGAGACGACACTGTATGAATTATGGTTTGGGAAGAAACCTAACCTGTCGTTTCTAAAAGTTTGGGGATGTGATGCTTATGTCAAGAAACTTCAACTTGAAAAGCTCGAACCCAAGTCGGAAAAATGCGTCTTCATAGGATACCCTAAGGAAACCATTGGGTATAGCTTCTACCTTATATCCGAAGGCAAGGTCTTTGTTGCCAAGAACGGATCCTTTCTGGAAAAAGAGTTTCTCTCGAAAGGAGTAAGTGGGAGGAAAGTAGAACTCGATGAAGTACTACCTCTTGAACCGGAAAGTAGTGCAGCTCAGGAAAAATGTTCCTGTGGTGCCTACACTGACTGGAGAGGAAATTAATGATGATGATCAAGGTACTTTGGATCAAGTTGCTACTGAACTTCGTAGGTCCATGAGGACACGTTCCACACCAGATTGGTATGGCAACCCTGTCCTGGCAATCATGTTGTTAGACAACAGTGAACCTTCGAACTATGAAGAAGTGATGGCGAGCCCAGATTCCAACAAATGGCTTGAAGCCATGCAATCCGAGATAGAATCCATGTATGAAAACAAAGTATGGACTTTGACTGACTTGCCAGATGATCGGCGAGCGATAGAAAACAAATGGATCTTTAAGAAGAAGACGGACGCGGATGGTAATGTCACCATCCATAAAGCTCGACTTGTCGCTAAGGGTTATCGGCAAGTTCAAGGGATTGACTACGATGAGACTTTCTCTCCCGTAGCGAAGCTTAAGTCCGTCCGAATCATGTTAGCAATTGCCGCATACTATGATTATGAGATATGGCAGATGGACGTCAAAACGGCATTCCTTAACGGTTATCTTAAGGAAGAGCTGTATATGATGCAGCTGGAAGGTTTTGTCGATCCTAAGAATGCTAACAAAGTATGCAAGCTCCAGCGATCCATTTATGGGCTGGTGCAAGCATCTCGGAGTTGGAACATTCGCTTTGATGAGATGATCAAAGCGTTTGGGTTTATGCAGACTTATGGAGAAGCTTGCGTTTACAAGAAAGTGAGTGGGAGCTCTGTAGCATTTCTCATATTATATGTAGATGACATACTTTTGATGGGAAATGATATAGAATTCTTGGACAGCATTAAGGCCTACTTGAATAAGTGTTTTTCAATGAAGGACCTTGGAGAAGCTGCGTACATATTAGGCATCAAGATCTATAGGGATAGATCGAGACGCCTCATAGGTCTTTCACAGAGCACATACCTTGATAAGATTTTGAAGAAGTTCAAAATGGATCAGTCCAAGAAAGGGTTCCTTCCTGTACTGCAAGGTGTGAGATTGAGCTCGGCTCAATGCCCGACCACGGCAAAAGATAAAGAAGAGATGAGCGTCATCCCCTATGCCTCAACCATAGGATCTATTATGTATGCCATGCTGTGTACCAGACCTGATATAAACCTTGCCGTAAGTTTGGTAGGAAGATACCAAAGTAATCTCGGCAAGGAACACTGTACAGCGGTCAAGAATATCCTGAAGTACCTGAAAAGGACAAAGGACATGTTTCTCGTTTATGGAGGTGACGAAGAGCTCATCGTAAAGGGTTACGTCGACGCTTGCTTCGACACAGATCTGGATGACTCTAAGTCACAAACCGGATACGTGTATATGTTGAATGGTGGAGCAGTAAGCTGGTGCAGCTGCAAGCAGAGCGTCGTGGCGGGATCTACATGTGAAGCGGAGTACATGGCAGCCTCGGAGGCAGCGCATGAAGCAATTTGGGTGAAGGAGTTCATCACCGACCTAGGAGTCATACCCAATGTGTTGGAGCCGATCAAACTCTTCTGTGACAACACTGGAGCTATTGCCCTTGCCAAGGAGCCCAGGAATCACAAGAAGACCAGGCACATCAAGCGTTGTTTCGACTCCATCCGTGAAAATGTTCAAGATGGAGACATAGATATTTGCAAAGTACATACGGATCTGAATGTCGCAGATCCATTGACTAAACCTCTTTCGCGAGCAAAACATGATCAACACCAGAACTCTATGGGTGTTCGATTCATCATAATGTAACCAGATTATTGACTCTAGTGCAAGTGGGAGACTGTTGGAAATATGCCCTAGAGGCAATAATAAAAGGATTATTATTATATTTCCTTGTTCATGATAATTGTCTTTTATTCATGCTATAATTGTATTATCCGGAAATCGTAATACACGTGTGAATACATAGACCACAATACGTCCCTAGTGAGCCTCTAGTTGACTAGCTCATTGATCAACAGATAGTCATGGTTTCCTGACTATGGACATTGGATGTCGTTGACAACGGGATCACATCATTAGGAGAATGATGTGATGGACAAGACCCAATCCTGAGCATAGCACAAGATCGTGTAGTTCATTTTGCTAGAGCTTTTCCAATGTCAAGTATCTTTTCCTTAGACCATGAGATCGTGTAACTCCCGGATACCGTAGGAGTGCTTTGGGTGTACCAAACGTCACAACGTAATTGGGTGACTATAAAGGTGCACTACAGGTATCTCCGAAAGTGTCTGTTGGGTTGACACGGATCGAGACTGGGATTTGTCACTCCGTATTACGGAGAGGTATCACTGGGCCCACTCGGTAGTGCATCATCATAATGAGCTCAAAGTGACCAAGTGTCTGGTCATGGGATCATGCATTACGGTACGAGTAAAGTGACTTTCCGGCAACGAGATTGAACGAGGTATTGGGATACCGACGATCGAATCTCGGGCAAGTAACATACCGTCTGACAAAGGGAATGGTATACGGGGTTGCTTGAATCTTCGACATCTTGGTTCATCCGATGAGATCATCGAGGAGTATGTGGGAGCCAACATGGGTATCCAGATCCCGCTGTTGGTTATTGACCGGAGAGCCGTCTCGGTCATGTCTGCATGTCTCCCGAACCCATAGGGTCTACACACTTAAGGTTCGGTGACGCTAGGGTTGTATGAATATGAGTATGCAGAAAACCAAATGTTGTTCGGAGTCCCGGATGAGATCCCGGACGTCACGAGGAGTTCCGGAATGGTCCGGAGGTAAAGAATTATATATAGGAAGTGCTGTTTCGGCCATCGGGAAAGTTTCGGGGTCACCCGGTATTGTACCGGGACCACCGGAAGGGTCCCGGGGGTCCACCAGGTGGGGCCACCTATCCCGGAGGGCCCCGTGGGCTGAAGTGGGAGGGGAACCAGCCCCTAGTGGGCTGGTGCGCCCCCCCTTGTGCCCCCCTTGTGCCTAGGGTTGGAAACCCTAGGTGGGGGGCGCACCACTTGCCTTGGGGGGCACTCCACCCCCCTGGCCGCCGCCCCCCTTGGGAGATTGCATCTCCCAAGGCCGGCGCCCCCCCTGGGGGCCTATATAAAGGAGGGCAGGGGGAGGGCAGCCGCACCCTGTGTCTTGGCGCCTCCCTCCCCCTGCTACACCTCGTCCTCCTCCTGCAGCAGCTTGGCGAAGCCCTGCCGGAGTTCTGCTGCATCCACCACCACGCCGTTGTGCTGCTGGATCATCATCAACCTCTCCTTCCCCCTTGCTGGATCAAGAAGGAGGAGACGTCATCCGCTCCGTACGTGTGTTGAACATGAAGGTGCTGTCCGTTCAGCACTTGGTCATCGGTGATTTGGATCACGGCGAGTACGACTCCATCATCCCCGTTCCATTGAACGCTTCCGCACGCGATCTACAAGTGGTATGTAGATGCAATCTCTCTCCTATGACTCGTTGCTTAGATGAACTCATAGATGGATCTTGGTGAAACCGTAGGAAAATTTGTAATTTTCTGCAACGCTCCCCAACACACAGAAGGTAGGTGCTCTCTTTGCGAGCCATTAGTTTCATCGAACCGCACATCTACAGTTTCAACAACCTTGTGAAGAACGTTGTTGAAGACTTTGTAGGTGTGCGAGTCCTTTCCGTAACCAAGCATGAAACCCTCATGTGCTTTCGGTGCAAACTTAGAATTGTGATGAGGATCTCTAATCCAACATTTAGCACCGAAGACTTTGAAGTAACTTACATTGGGTTTCTTGTCAGTGAGGAGTTCATAGGCAGTCTTCTTGAAGAATTTGTGAAGATATACTCTGTTGATGATGTGGCAAGCAGTATCAATTGCATCAATCCAGAACCGATGAGGTGTCTTGTATTCATCAAGCATAGTGTGAGCCATTTCAGCGAGGGTTCTGTTCTTGCGCTCCACGACGCCATTCTGCTGAGGAGTATAAGGAGCAGATAACTCATGAGTAATACCAAGTTCATCAAGATAGCCATCAAGACCGGAATTCTTGAACTCAGTCCCATTGTCACTTCTGATGTGTTTGATCTTTACACCAAAGTTGGTTGAAGCCCTCGAGGAAAATCATTTGAAGACTTCCTGCACTTCATGTTTGTAAGTGACAATATGTACCCATGTGTAACGAGAATAATCATCAACAATAACAAAGCCATATAGAGATGCATCATTCGTCATAGCAGAATAATGATTAGGACCGAAGAGATCCATGTGAAGCAATTCAAATGGTCGAGTGGTAGTCATGATAGTCTTCGCTGGATGCTTGGCCTTTGTCATCTTTCTAGCTTCACAAGCTCCGCATAAGTGAGCCTTGAGGAATTTGACATTCTCAATGCCAATGACATGCTTCTTCTTTGTAAGCATGTGCATATTCCTCATGCCAGCATGACCAAGTCGTCGATGCCATAGCCAGCCTTCTGAAGCTTTCGCAAGTAAGCACACGGCAGGCTATGGTCCTGTAGAGAAATCAACAATATACAGATCTCCTCTCCTAAAGCCTTCGAAGACTTTGGAATGGTCAACTTCCATGATCACAACACAACGATATCTTCCAAAGACAACAACCATATCAAGATCACAAAGCATTGAGATAGACATGAGGTTGTATCCTAAGGACTCGACAAGCATGACTTTGTCCATGTGTCGATCCTTTGAGATCGCAACCTTACCTAGACCCAATACCTGACTTTTGCCTTTGTCAGTGAAGATGATGTTCTTCAGATGTGATGGTGATAAGGGAGCATCCATCAATAGATTCTTGTCACCAGTCATGTGATTTGTACATCCACTATCAAGGACCCACTCATTTGCTTTGGGTTGATCATCCTGCAGATGAATTAGTGTAGCTTACAAACTCATATACTTTATCAGTGAAGAATATGATATCAGTATCATCAGTTCAATTTCATCAAGAATAGCATAGATAATTCAGTATGAGGACGTGTGAAATGAAGGTTCATTTCATCATGATTAGCCTACGTCCTTTCAGGCATTGTTCAGGTCTCCAGCAAATTCTTCAGTCGTTTTAAGCACGACTGGAGACCTGACTCTGCATAAGAGATTAGTTCCTTTTCTTCACCACCCACATCTGGAGGGTGGCAAAGAATTCATCACTCTGCGAGCACCATATGAGAAAGGTGGCATGGACGCTAGTCCACTTTGTTTCACATAAGAGGGGTTAGGGTAAGCATATGAATAAGCAGAGAAATTCTTCGAGGACTTATGAACATAATGATTTGAAGAATAATGCTCATATTCATAGCCCTTAGCTCTACCCTGCGAAACAGAAGGATTAGCACAATGATGATCATATGAGGACTTTGATCCTTTTGAGGAATTTGATCCACGTGAGGAATTTAGTCTGTATGAGGACTTGGATCCATATGAAGAATTTGGTTCATATGAGGAATTTGATCTGGAGTTCCTTTTCTTCACAGGAGGTGTCATGAGGACATTCACCTGAAGATTTTCAAGGCAACTTTTGGGAACCCAGATTTTCTTCATAGGAGAACCGTTCCTGCAGTTAGTCCCAACATATCTAGCAAATACTTCACCATTCTGATTTTTGAACAGTTTATAGTTAGAGTCAAATGACTCATCAGAATAATGAGGAGATTCACATGAGAAGCCAGATAAGTTGGATGGATCAACTGGAGGTCCCTTTGCAGCAACCCATGAGGTTTTGGGGTAGTGCTCAGGCTTCCAATATGTTCCATCAGCATTGAGTTTCCTCTCAAAGGCAATACCCTCTATCCTAGGGGTTCTGTTGAGGATCTGCTTTTTGAGCACATTACAAAGAGTCTGATGCCCTTTGAGGCTTTTGTACATGCCTGTCATGTACAATTCCTTCAGCCCTGCATCATCAGTGATACTAGCATTGTCCTCAGATGATCAGATGAGGAATTAGTGACATCAGAGACATGTGAAGAATTTGTAGCATTAGAAGCATTTGAACATTCAGGTGAAGAATTAGCAGTTTCACTTTCAATGCACTTTAGACATGGAGGAACAAATTCTTCCTGAGTAGCGCTGATATGTTGAGAAAGTAATGAATCACGCTCCTTCTGAAGATCTTCATAACTCACTCTTAGCTTTTCAAGATCTTGCTTTCTTTGAAGAAGTTCAACAGAAAGCTTCTCGTGATCAAATAAGAGAGTGTTATGATGACCTTGAAGGTCGTCAAACTTGGAATGAAGTCTCTGAAGACTATCAGTCAAAGCTTTTGACTGATCCATTTCTTCATCCAACATATCATCGCTCTTATTTAGCATGTATTGAACTTTTTCCAACGCTCTTTGTTGTTTAGTGGCAATGGAAGCAAGTTTGACATAGCTAGGTCCAAATTCATCACCAGATTCATCATCACTGGACTCAGATAGATAGCATTCGGTTACCTTTGCACTGTTTGCCATGAGGCAGGGTGTAGAGGATGATGATTCTGGTTCGAATGTCATTGCATCGAGAGAGTCCTTGTAGTCCTCAAACCAAGGATCATGACGGGTTCGATGACCTTCATAGACCTCAGAGAGACGGTCCCAGATTAACTTCGCGTGATTGAGGTGCATGACGTTCCTGAACTGATTTCGGGACAGATAGGAGCATATGACATCCTTCGCAGTGAGGTTGAGTAGCGTGTACTTGCGAATGTCATCGTGTAAGTGCATCTAGTGCCACCCCTAGTTGGTTTTCGAGTATTGACGACAAACTTGGTTGAGGGACTAATGCGTTTGTGAGAATTGCAGGATAACGCAGGTAGTGTCCCTCATTGATTCAGTTTACCTACCGGAGATGACCCCTAAAAATGTATGAAGACATTGAAGACAACGGTGGTATGAGAAGATATTCATATTGAAGACTATGACATGAGAAGACATTGCGTGAAGACTATGGAGCGCGAAGACTGTGTGGATTCGTTACTTCCTTTTCTTCTTTGTTGAGTCATAGGAACTACCGTACTATTAAGTGGGGTCCAAGTGAACTAAGTCAGAGTGACTGAAGTGATGCTCAACTCAAAGCCTATGTCTTCGAGCGAAGACAATGAGAGCAAACCTTATCCAGAGCTGGATGAGTCAGCTTTGCTTGTAGCCCAAGTAAAGTTGCCGCGTGTGTTTGAAATCTGACCGTTGGAACACGTGTTAGTTCCTTAGTGACCCAAGGTCATTTTGGACAAATCAGGTCGGGTTGCCTAGTGGCTATAAATAGCCCACCCCTACACCATAAATTGGTGGCTGCTCAGAGTTAGTATATGGCTTTTGTCGTTTGAGAGCAACCCACCTCGAAGCATTTGAGAGAGAGAAATCCTTGCGAGGACAAAGCCCAAACACCCAGAGCCAAAGAGTGTTAGGCATCACTGAAGTCTTTCTGTCTGGGTGACCTGAAGACTTATTACATTTGAGGACTATGTATCCTCCAGCCGGTTAGGCGTCGCGTTCTGAGCATCCAAGAGTCATTGTGGATTGCCGAGTGAACAAAGTCTGTGAAAGTTTGGAAGTCTACCTTGAAGACTTACCAGAGTGATTGGGCGAGGACTAAGTGTCCTTAGCTCAAGGGGAATAAGGTGAAGACACGGTCTTCTGAGTTGCATCTCAGCCCCCCTAACCAGATGTACAGTTGTCACAGCAACTGGAACTGGTCCAACAAATCCTGTGTCTTCAACAAGTGACTGGTTCTATCTCTTCCCTCCTTTATTTTGAGTTTGTCTTCGTGAAGTCATTGCTTATCTGTCTTATCTGATTGACTTCATTGCTTGACTACTATTATTGATTGGCTTCGTACTATCTTCCATCCCGATCCTACTACCTAACTGCTATTAGTCTTTGTACGTTAACGCTATTGCATACTTGACTATGGCTTACTTGTTGTAGTTTACCTTCTGCTGCATATCAATTAGGTCATTTCTATTGTTTGTCTTCAAAACTTCCATGTTTTGAAGACTTTGATAAATATCGCCCATTCACCCCCCCTCTAGTCGATAACTAGCACTTTCAATTGGTATCAGAGCAAAGTACTCCCTTGTTCTGTTGATTCGGTTTAACCACCTGGAGTTTAGCTATGTCGACTGCAGGATTGAGGAATGTATCTTGACCCACCTTTGACGGTCATGAGTATCCCCGGTGGAAAGTCATGATGAAGAAGTGACTCATGGCTATGGACAGCAAACTGTGGACCGTCACCGAGATTGGTCTTACCGATCTGTGCAAGATGGCGGAGGCTGATGACATTCGCAAGTACACTCTACTGAACCTCACAGTGAAGGATGTCATCTGCTCCTGCCTGTCCCAAAATCAGTTCAGGAACGTCATGCACCTTAATCACGCGAAGCTAATCTGGGATCGACTTTCTGAGGTCTATGATAGTCATCTTAATCGTCATGATCCATGGCTTGATGACTACAAGGAGTCTCTTAAAGAGATGACCTTTCCACCTGAACCGTCTTCATCTTCACCATGCCTCATGGCAGGGGGTGCTAAGGTAACTGAATGCTATCTTTCTGAAACTAGTGATGATGAATCAGGTGATGAATTTGGCCCCAGCTATGTCAAACTTGCCTCCCTTGCCACTAAACAACAACGAGCTTTGGAAAAGATTCAAAACATGCTTAGTAAGAGCGATAATATGTTGGGCGAAGAAATGGATCAGTCAAAAGCTTTGGCTGAGAGTCTTCAGAGACTTCATTCCAAGTTTGACGCCCTTCAAGATCAACATAATGCTCTCTTATCTGATCATGAGAAACTTTCTTCTAAATGTCTTCAAAGAGAGCAAGATCTTGGAAAGATAAGAGTGGATTATGAAGTTCTTCTGAAGAAGCACGATTCATTACTTGCTCAACAGATCAGTCCCGCTCAGGATGAATTTGAACCACCATGCTTAAAATGCATTGAGCGTGATAATGCTGCCTATGTTGCTGAATGTTCCACTGCTGCTACTGTTGCTCTATCTTCAATGACTGATGTGGTAACTAACCCCTCTTATGAGGATACCACTACTATTGCTGATGAAAATGCTAGGTTGAAGACATTGCTTGAAACAGGAATGTATAAAAGTCTGAAAGGGCATCAAACACTTTGTGATGTCCTCAAAAAGTAGATTCTGAATCGAAACCCTAGGAAAGAGGGTGTTGGGTTCGAAAGGAAAATGAATGTTGATGGTTCCTACTGGAAGCCTGAGCAGTATCCCAAAACCACATGGGTTGCTGCAAAGGAACCTTCAGTGGATCCATCCACTTTATCTGGCTTTACCTGTGCTAATCCTATTATCATTGATGAATCCTTTGATGCAAACTATAAACTGTTCAAAAATCAGAATGGTGAAGTGTTTGCCAGGTATATTGGCACTAACTGCAGGAATGGACCGCCAATGAAGAAGATCTGGGTTCCTAAACGCTGTCTTGAGAATCTTCCAGTGAATGTCATCATGACACCACCAGGGAAGAAGACAAACTCCAGACCAAAGGCATCATATGGTCCAACGGCTACTTACAAACACAGGACTCAATTGAGTCACCCTAACGCCAATGTTTTGTAGGGAAATCATACTCAGACTCATGAACATGAGCGTGTGTCTTCAAACCGCTATGTTCATAGAACTAAGAACTTTTCTGCTTATTCACATGAGTATCATTCATCTCCTGCAAGGCTATTTGCTAGGGCTTCAAAGCCGAAATTCTTAGATGCTGCACTTAGACTCATTGCTTCTAAACCACCCCTGAAAATGTGGGTGGTGAAGAAGAATTAACTCTCTTTTGCAGAATGTGGTCTCTAGCCAGCAATCAATGGCGTCCAATATAATTGCTGGGGACCTAACACATAAAGGGATGCATGATAAAATGACTTACTATGTATTCCACATATGAATCGCTTACCTGTCATATTGTGTGCTAACTTTCATCTATGTTGTGATAATCCAAGTGTGCATCTACTGCTTATGCTTCACAGCATACCTTGTGAAGCCTATCCTCCTAACTGCACTGTAGGGCATGTCACCAAAAGCTTCAGAATGGATTATTGACAGCGGATGCACTAATCATATGACTAGTGATCAAAGTCTTCTCATGGACTCAACCTTACGTCCATCCGAGAAGAGTCAAATCACATTTGCTGACATTGGTAAAGGCAAGGTATTGGGTCTAGGTAGAGTTGCAATCTCAAAGGATCAACACATGCATAAAGTGATGTTTGTTGAATCCCTTGGATTCAACTTAATGTCTGTCTCAATGCTTTGTGACTTAAACATGATTGTGATATTTGGAAAATATCGTTCCCTTGTACTAATGGAATCTAACAAATCTCTAGTCTTTGAAGGGTATAGGAAAGGTGATCTATACATGGTAGATTTCTCAGCAGGTCCACAGCTTGCCGTATGTCTTCTTGCAAAAGCTTCAGAATGCTAGCTCTGGCATCGAAGGCTGGGGCACGCTGGCATGAGGAACTTGCACACTCTCATCAAGAAGAAGCATGTCATAGGCATCGAAGGTGTCAAGTTCAAGAAAGATCATTTGTGTGGTGCTTGTGAAGCCGGAAAGATGACAAGGGCAAAGCACCCCTCGAAGACAATCATGACAACGTCTCAACCCTTCGAGCTGCTACACATGGACTTATTTGGACCTACTCACTACTCCACCCTCACAACAACGGCGTGTCTCTATGACTTCGTCATTGTTGATGACTACTCAAGATATACATGGGTGCACAGAATTCTCTACAAGACTGAAGTACAAGATGTCTTCAGACGATTCGCCAATCGAGAAATGAACAATTATGGCGTCAAGATCAAGCATATCAGAAGTGATAACGGCACTGAATTCAAGATCACCGGGCTTGATCTTTATCTGGATACAATGGGAATCACTCATGAATTTTCTGCTCCATACACACCTCAGCAAAACGGCATTGTTGAGCGCAAGAACAGAACCCTCATCGAGATGGCTCGAACAATGCTCGACGAGTACAAGACACCAAGAAAGTTCTGGACTGAAGCCATTGATACAGCTTGTCATATCATCAACCGTGTCTACATCCATAAGCTTCTGGGCAAAACATCCTATGAGCTCCTTACTGGCAAGAAGCCAAATGTCAGTTACTTCAGAGTCTTTGGTGCTAGGTGCTGGATCAAGGATCCCCATCACAAGTCAAAATTTGAACCCAAAGCTCACGAAGGCTTCATGCTTGGCTATGGAAAGGATTCGCACTCTTACATAGTCTTCAACCTCTTCCACTACAAAATCGTTGAAACAGTGGATGTGCGATTTGATGAAACCAATGGTTCACAAAGAGAAATTCTAGCAAGTACACTTGATGAAGCTCCTTCCAGTGAGTCTATCAAGCTGATGGGAACTGGTGAAATCATGCCTTCTGAAGCACAGCCTGAAGAGGAACTTATCATTTCTGCACCAAACCAACCTGAAGACAATGCTCAGACTGAAGACAATACTTCCAATGATGACAATGATCAGCATGAGCAAGGTCTTCATCCAGTTCATCCTCGTGTTGCAAATGAAGTACAAATTGAGAAGATAATTGACAGCATCAATGCACCTGGTCCGCTCACTCGCTCAAGAGCAACACAGTTAGCAAACTTCTGTGGGCACTTTTCATTTGTGTCAATATCAGAACCCAAGAAAGTTGTTGAAGCCTTTATGGAACCTGAATGGATTCAAGCCATGCAAGAAGAACTTCAACAGTTCAAGCTGAACAATGTTTGGGAACTGGTCAAGTGCCCTGACCCTCGCAAGCATAACATTATTGGAACAAAGTGGATATATCAAAACAAGCAAGATGAGCATGGTCAAGTCGTCAGAAACAAAGCACGTCTTGTGGCTCAAGGATATACTCAAGTTGAAGGAATTGACTTCGGTGAAACATTTGCTCCTGTTGCTAGGCTTGAAGCTATTCGCATACTGCTAGCCTATGCTAATCATCAGAACATCTTGCTATATCAAATGGATGTAAAAAGTGCATTTCTCAATGGCAAGATTGAAGAAGTATATGTCGCACAACCACCTGGCTTTGAAGATCCAAAACATCCTGATATGGTGTACAAGCTAAACAAAGCACTGTATGGTCTCAAACAAGCTCCTCGTGCCTGGCATGATACAATCAAAGACTTCCTGAAGAGCAAAGGCTTCAAACCTGGATCCCTCGATCCCACACTCTTCACAAAGACATATGATGGTGAACTATTTGTGTGCCAAATATATGTGGATGACATAATCTTTGGCTGCACCAACCAAAAGTACAGTGATGAGTTTGGGTACATGATGCAAGAGCAATATCAAATGTCCATGATGGGTGAGCTGAAGTTCTTCCTCGGTCTTCAAATTCATCAGCAACGAAATGGCATCTCCATATCTCAAGAAAAGTACCTCAAAGATTGTCTGAAGAAGTTTGGAATGGAAGACTGCAAAGGCTACACGACGCCAATGCCAGCCAAACACCACCTTGGTCCCGACGACAATGGTAAAGAGTTCGATCAAAAGGTATACCGCTCCATGATTGGTTCTTTGCTTTATTTATGTGCATCTAGGCCAGATATTATGCTTAGTGTTTGCATATGTGCTTGATTCCAAGCGGCACCAAAGGAATCGCATCACTTAGCTGTGAAGCAAATTCTTCGATATTTGGCTTACACCCCAACACTCGGATTATGGTATCCAAAGGGCTCAAGGTTTGAACTAGTTGGATTCTCAGATGCTGATTATGCTGGTGACAAGGTGGATCGCAAGTCAACATCAGGCACATGTCATTTTCTTGGTCGATCACTTGTCTGTTGGTCTTCAAAGAAGCAGAACTGTGTATCACTCTCAACTGCTGAATCTGAATACATTGCTGCTGGATCCTGTTGTGCTCAGCTTCTATGGATGAAGCAAACTCTCAAGGATTATGGCATCAACCTGAAACAAGTACCTCTCTTCTACGACAACAAAAGTGCCATCAAGATTGCCAACAATCCAGTCCAGCACTCGAAGACAAAGCACATTGAAATTCGTCATCACTTTCTCAGAGATCATGTTATGAAGAAAGATATAGATATCATGCATGTCAACACTGAAGAGCAACTGGCAGATATCTTCACAAAGCCCTTGGATGAGAAAAGGTTTTGCAAGTTACGGTGTGAGCTAAATATCTTGGAATCCTCGAATGTCCTGTGATCAGGCACACATCCTAACACTTATGCATATTGATGACTTAGATGAGCAACACACAAAGAAATGTATATCTTCAATCAATGAAGATTTACACTCTGAGTGTGAATACATTGACATGGAATTTGACTTCGGAGCGCCACGATAATTGTGCGCCGTGTCTGGGTCTAATACTTCCTATACGGTGGGTAACGCCGCCACCAAATTTCTCTGTTTAAAGTGTTTCACTCATGGCGTTACTTTTGCAAAGACTTCGCATTTGGTTTGTCTTCAGTTTCAATTTATCTTCATGATTTTCTGCGCTATGATGATTTGATTGCATTTATGTATACACACTAGCGCTCTGTCCTCTACAGCATTCACTTATAGCTATGTCTTCAAGCTGAATCTTTTGAACTAAGTGAATGTGATCAGACCCTAACCTCTCTATGCTTCCTATCTCAAACTCTATCTGTCCAAATCATATGCATTCTATTGAAACTGTCGAATGTCTTCTCTGCGTCCTAGTCAGCAGAAATCAAGGAGACAAACATTAAATCTGTTTTAAATGACTTATCTTTATTGTTGAAATCCGGAGAAGCCGGAAAAACTCTCCGACATGCCTGGCGGGCGTGGGAACATGGGACAATTCTAAGTATGTTGCATGCTTGCCACGTACCCCTCAGATGTGAACTGCCAGGGGCACCAATGTAATTGCACTGTGTCTCTCACCTACTTATAAATACTTGTCCCCTGCGGTACAGAAATCCTTCTTCCACCTCTCCACCTCTGTCAAAACCCTAGCGCCACCGCTAGCACACAACGACGCCGGTGACGAAGCGCTTAGCTGCCGCGACTTCTCCGACGCCGTCGTCACGCCGGCCGCGGACATCGTCCTCTCCGCCGTCGCCGTAGGTGTCCTTCGTCGCCAAGTTAGGGCACGGTGGGTTGAACTGCTCGGTCTCTCATTCTTCCCATCTAGCAGTTCGTCGTGCGGTAATTATAACTCTATTTTTACTACCTTTTTGATCTTCATAGATTCATCCTACTTACCGAAAGTGGTTTCTACCTACTCAATGTTAGATCTTTTCTGTCTGCATCTCATAATGCCTAGTCTATTCACTTAGATTTCCTATCTAGTTTGATTCCTCACTTGTACTTATTCACGGATTGGTACAAATCTGGAACCAACTCACCACATATAAGTGAATGTCTTCGCATCATGAGGTCAATGTCTTCAAACTGATTTATCTTCAAAATCTTCTGAGAATGCATATGACCTCTTCCCCTTCCCTCGCATCTCTAATGCTGTCACAGGTACATGTCCGTGGGAGAATCCCTTGGTTCTCATAGTCTGCATTCGTTTGCAGAATACTTACAGCATCATATCAATTCTCCTGAAGCCAGTTCCTGCTTGACCAGCAAGCGTAAATCTCTAAAGCCTCTGACCATACTGAAGCCATTCAGCTTGAAGTTCATGGCTGCAGAAAAATCAGCAAGGAAGGGTGGCAGACAGCATCGTGGGGGAACTTCAAAGGATCTGCCTGAGGATCTGGTAGAAATGTATAAAACAGATCCTGAAGAAGATTACAATCAGCACAAGACTCGAATCCAATGGATTCGACGCTATTGGGCTGAACAGTGGTACAAGTATAAGTTCGTCACCCAGGAGTACACAGAGAAAAATGCTATCAAGAGCCCTTGGGGTGATATTTTCTATCGAGGCCTTCCCCCCAAGAACAAAGCTGAAGCCATTGCGCAAGAATTCTATCCTTGCATGGTCCGTGGGCCATAGCCTGAAGAAGCCAACCCAACATCATTGCTCTAGTGTCGTGACGACAATCTCTTCAAGCGCAACTTCCAGTTTGCTAAGGCTTCGGCAAAGGAAAACAAGAAGTCATGGGGATTAGACTTCAATCCTGGTCCCTCTGCTCCCTGTGATGATGGCACACGTGAAGCTGAAGAAAACAGAATTGGCCCCTTTGCAAACCTTGATGGCCTCATCACTTACATCTTGGTCCAAGGTGCCAAGGTAGATCATTCTGATAATGATGCTGACACTGATGAAGCCCCAGCTCCTCCTTCGAAGCCACAGAAGCAAAAGAAGCTAAAGGCTTCTAAATCAGCACCTCCAAAAGCTTTACGCGTGAAGCCTCTGGCCACTGCACCTCCTGAAGCCAGTGTGCAGTCTGATATCAATCCCGCATCTCCAAGAAGACGGAGAAGAAAAAGCAACTTGTCAGGCATACGGATCAAACCTTGACTCCTGCCGCCATTCTGCGTGAAGAACCCATTGATCTATCAAGTGATGAAGATCTTGCTGATGATGCTCTTGAGCAGCTGATAAAGAGCAAGGAAGAAGCAGAAATCTTCAACAACTTGCCTCTCTTTGATGTGGCCATCATCCACAATTTCATTGATGAGTGGTTCGACACCCCCAATGTTAGCTTTGAAGATTTACAGCTTCCCATTAGCCTTAGTGTCGCCTTCAATGGCGCCATTGCTTCTGAGCTGGCTCTCGCTCAGCGAATCATTGAGCTCAAGAACAAGATTGATTATGAGAAGGCTCAATTCAAGAAGCATGTGGCCAAGCTAAGTGTTCAAGACGTCCGAAACTTCAAAGTCATGCTGCATGAGCTTAAAGAAGCTTTTCTGAAGAAGCGCCAAGAAGCTCAAGGCTCTCGCGAGCGTATGAAAAATTTGGCTGATAAGTGTGTGCTCGCCTACAATGAGGCTGAGAAGCGCAAGTCACTTGGCCGTCCTGGCATTGACCCCAGGATGGCTGCAAAGAAAAAGAAGAAGCTTCCTGCTGATCAGCCTGCACCTTCAAGCCAAGAAGCTCCTCGCATTATCTTCCCAAGTAGCATGACTGGCTTGAAGCCAAAGGCCACCACAACCGCTTCAGAACAGAAGAAGACGAGGGCTGCCGAGGCTGAAGCCAGAAAGAGGAAGAATACTGAAGCCTCTGATGCCGCTCCCTCCATGAAGAAGCGCAAGACCAAGAAGGGTCGGGCTGCTCCCACAGAGCCCCTTGTTGTTGAACCCATCTCAGTGGTTCGTCCTACATCTGCATCCCAAGAACTTCGCATAACTGTTCATGAGCCTGCTTCAATAGAGGCTCCTGAAGCTGAAGATATACCAGCAGCTGAACCCACCGCTGCTGAAGACATTGGTCATCATGACAATATTGAAGATGATGAAGTTCTTCCTCAGATTGAATATAATGTGGTATCATCGCCTGTTCGTACGAACAGCTAAATCATCAGCATTGGTCGTCCTCTGACGCCAATTGCTCAGGATGCTTCATGGGCTGATCGCCCGCAAGAACAAGAAACCCCAAGTACTCCCCAACAACATCAACAAACCACACCATCCGTCCAAGTTGAAGAGGATGAGGACCTTCCTACTCCATCTCCAAAGGCGTCGTCTGTACTACAAAGGCTTCGCAAAGGACCAAGGCCTCAAGTCTCTCTTCCGAGCGTTCCAGAAGGAGAAGTGCACCGTCAACCTGTTGCACGTCAAGTGTTCTCTGAAGCCACTCCAACTGTGAATGTCTCTGTGTCTGAAGCACAAGCTGCTGAAGACAATCCGGCTGCATCAGCCGATGAAGAACGTCAAGAAGAGCGTGTCTCAACTCCCCCATGCCTGAAGAAACAGTTCATGAAGTGAACGTGTCTGTGCCTGACCCTCCAGCTCGTCAAGTGGAGGTTGAAAATCCTGAAGCTGCCACAACCAACGAAAGTGAAGCCAATGATGTTGTCATGGCTGACGCTAATGTGGAGCTTGAACCAACCAATGTGCCTGAAGCTAATGAGGCCACTGCACCTGAAGCTAATGAGGCTACTGCTCCTGAAGCACCTGTTATGCAGCCTGAAGCCTCAGCTGCTGCCACTGCTCCTGTTCCGCCCCCAAGGCCCTATACAATTGAGCAAGCATACAACCATGGCGAGCTCATCACAGTAAGATGGCCCGTTCTGGTCCCTCCGCCTAATGTCTCTGGTCCTCAATTTGACTATCACATTGAGCATAGGCCTCAGGTCCAGAAGCCCAAGCCAAGACTGCCAAGGTTTCCTGGTACTGCTACTGCTGTCGGGTCTTTCAATGCAAATGGCTTCAAGAGCCACAACACATTCTTTGACAGCTCGAAGAACCCCTAGACGAAGCCACGAATATCATCAGATCGGTTCTGGAGTCATCAGCAGCGAAGCTATTACTCCTGTGTTCTATATGATCAAGGGCGCATTTTCCCTCATATGTGCCTCGACACTGAAGCCATTACTGGACTGCCCTACCTAGAAGAAGCACTTGACTGCTTTCGTGATGCTGGGCTGCTCAGTTTTGTCACAGATAAAGAACACTGGAATGAAGAGCTATTGCTTCAATTCTATGCTACTCTGCATATTCGTGGCTACAACAGAGATACGAAGACATGGGTTCTCAAGTGGATGACCGGAAATGTCCATCATGAAGCCAAAGCTATGGATATCATCGAGCTTATAGGCCTATCCACTCCAGGAGAACTCTATGAACCTGGTTGTCAAAATCACCGCAATGCTTTGGAAAGCATCTTTCATAAGCCTGAACCCAATATGAGTCAGATGCTGAGCATGATGAAGCCTTTGCCACGTGATGCTGAATATCCAACAGAGTTCTTTGTTGAAGACCTTGAGTATCTGCCACGCACCATATATTACATCATCAGGCGAACTCTATGACCTATCAAAGGACATTCATCAGCGGCAAAGCTTGAAGGAGCTATGAAGACTTTGGTCTCCTACATTCTCAATGGCATCAGCTTCAATGCGCAAGATTTCTTCATCAAACAACTTGCTGCTTCCGGCTCCGACCTATTTGGTCTGAAGTTTTATGCTCCATGGGTCATGCGCCTCATCAAGCGACACTCATCTGTCAACTATCAACCTTCTGCTCGCAATCATGTGATTTTTCTACCTGAAGTTGATATGTCAGTTGAAGCTATATACCCTGATCCTTCCAAGAAGCCTCTTTGTCTTCAGAATGCCGAGCACCAAAGCTTCACTCAGCCTATTGAAGGTGTTCAAGCAGCGACACGAATCTATCCTTTGGCTGGAAATACTCGTCTGCCTCATCGCGCACCTACTGAAGCCACTAAAAGCACCATTGCCCAAAGGCCTCGGAAGCGTTCTCGCGTTCTCAATGACCGAGAACTTCTTATGGCCCTTCATCAGAAACAGGATAAGCATCATTTCTGGCTCAAGAGACAGATGCAAAGCATCTTAGTGGATGTCAATTGCATTCGCAACCTTGCCACCAAGAATACCTTTGTTGCTCATGAGACTTGCCGGCGATCATGGAAGAGTTTGACCCTGCTTAGTGCTGAAGCAGATCTTCAAGATGATGGCTTCAATGAAAGATTCCAGTTTGACTCCACTCCTCCCCGGACTGCTGTCCTACGTCGTACTCCATCTCTTGAAGACTCTGAATATTCTTCCTCCACGGCAACGGTAAATGCCAGAGTGATCGATGATGAAGATGATGCTACTTCACCACCTCCTACAACTGCACGCATCGACACTGCACCAAGTTCATCTGCACCGCCACCCAACGACGACGACCCTGCTGCTTCACCTACTCATGTTGACGAGTAGATGCTCTATGTCTTCAAACCTTTTTGGTCCTTACTGACAAAAGGGGGAGAAGCGTATGAGTTGATAGTCTTCAAGCGGGTTCATATGGGCGGTTGCATTATATTTTGCTGCGTGCTTACAACTCTTGCCTTTTTTTGAAACATTTGGTTCTCTGAGTTGTAACACCTAAACTTGATGGTCGTCTGCTACTTATTTGCTTCACTGTGATGCGATGATAAATTCCGCATGTGCGATGGTAACTTCCACACTTAGATCATTCTGCAGACGTCCATTTCTCATTATGCATGTCATTCTACTTGCTATATCAGTTCATGCATGATAAATTATCTTCATATGTTGAAGTGGATCTCCACAAGTACAACCTGCCATGTGCATTTGCATTCCAAAAGAAAATTACTTACATGCACATCTTCAGGGGGAGCCCTTGCAACTTATGAAGACTATTTCCTATCCTTACAATTTCACATATTTATCCCCGTTGAAAACTTCAACCAGTTTGTCATCAATCACCAAAAAGGGGGAGATTGTAAGTGCATCTAGTGCCACCCCTAGTTGGTTTTGGAGTATTGACGACAAAGTTGGTTGAGGGACTAATGCGTTTGTGAGAATTGTAGGATAACGCAGGTAGTGTCCCTCATTGATTCGGTTTGCCTACCGGAGATGACCCCTAAAAATGTATGAAGACATTGAAGACAATGGTGGTATGAGAAAATATTCATATTGAAGACTATGACATGAGAAGACATTGCATGAAGACTATGGAGCGCGAAGACTGTGTGGATTCGTTACTTCCTTTTCTTCTTTGTTGAGTCATAGGAACCACCGTACTGTTAAGTGGGGTCCAAGTGAACTAAGTCAGAGTGACTGAAGTGATGCTCAACTCAAAGCCTATGTCTTCGAGCGAAGACAATGAGAGCAAACCTTATCCAGAGCTGGACGAGTCAGCTTTGCTTGTAGCCCAAGTAAAGTTGTCGCGTGTGTTTGAAATCTGACCGTTGGAACACGTGTCAGTTCCTTAGTGACCCAGGGTCATTTTGGACAAATCAGGTTGGGTTGCCTAGTGGCTATAAATAGCCCACCCCCTACACCATAAATTGGTGGCTGCTTAGAGTTAGTATACGGCTTTTGTCGTTTGAGAGCAACCCACCTCGAAGCATTTGAGAGCGAGAAATCCTTGCGAGGACAAAGCCCAAACACCCAGAGCCAAAGAGTGTTAGGCATCACTGAAGTCTTTCTGTCTGTGTGACCTGAAGACTTATTACACTTGAGGATTGTGTATCCTCCAGCCGGTTAGGCGTCGCGTTTTGAGCATCCAAGAGTCATTGTGGATTGCCGAGTGAACGAAGTCTGTGAAGGTTTGGAAGTCTACCTTGAAGACTTACCAGAGTGATTGGGCGAGGACTAAGTGTCCTTAGCTCAAGGGGAATAAGGTGAAGACACGGTCTTCTGCGTTGAATCTCAGCCTCCCTAACCAGACGTATAGTTGTCACAGCAACTGGAACTGGTCCAACAAATCCTGTGTCTTCAACAAGTGACTGGTTCTATCTCTTCCCTCCTTTATTTTGAGTTTGTCTTCGTGAAGTCATTGCTTATCTGTCTTATCTGATTGACTTCATTGCTTGACTACTATTGTTGATTGGCTTCGTACTATCTTCCATCCTGATCCTACTACCTAGCTGCTATTAGTCTTCGTACGTTAACCTATTGCATACTTGACTATGGCTTACTTGTTGTAGTTTACCTTCCGCTGCATATCAATTAGGTCATTTCTATTGTTTGTCTTTGAAACTTCCACGTTTTGAAGACTTTGATAAATATCGCCTATTCACCCCCCCTCTAGTCGATAACTAGCACTTTCACATCGGCCTCCGCCATCTTGCATAGATCGGTAAGACCGATCTCAGTGACAGTCCACAGCTCACTGTCCATAGCCATGAGTCGCTTCTTCATCATGGCCTTCCACCGAGGATATTCATGACCATCAAAGATGGGACAGGATACGTTCCTCAATCCTGCAGTCGACATAACTAAAACTTCAGGCGGTTAAACCAAAAACACACAGAACAAGGGAGTACCTCGCTCTGATACCAATTGAAAGTGCGTTATATCGACTAGAGGGGGGGGGGTGCATAGGCGATTTTTATGAATTCTTCACTGAGGAATTTGCTGGTGAGGAAATTCCTAAATGAAGAACTACTTGCAGCGGAATAAGTACTCCGAAAGGAACATAACAGAACACAAGCATAGTCATCATGATGAAATGAAGACAAGCACAGAGTACAGAAAGCGTAGACACATGATAACACAAGGAAGAAGACGATCAGACTAAAGAAATAGAACTGAGGAAATTGAGAAAGTTTTCAGTCAATGTCTTCAAACAGGTATGAACAGGCACACAACAACATACATGAGGAAATGAAAGAGTTGAGGAAATAGAACCAGTTAGCTCGGTGAAGACAATGATTTGGTAGACCAGTTCCAACTGCTGTCTCAGTTGTACATCTGGTTGGAGCGGCTGAGTATTTAAACTCGAGGACACCCAGTCCTGGACACACAGTCCTCACCGTATTCTCCTTGAGCTAAGGTCACACAGACCTCGCCCAATCACTCGTGGTAAGTCTTCAGGTGACTTCCGAACCTTCACAAACTTGGTCACTCGATGATCCACAATTCCTCTTGGATGCTCTAGACCTTGACGCCTAACCGTCTGGAAGAAGCATAGTCTTCAAAGGAAACAAGCGTCGGATCCACGCAGGATCAATCTCTTCAGTGATGCTCAATCACTTGGGGTTTTGTAGGTTTGGGTTTGGGATTTCCTCACTTGATGATTTTCGCTCAAAGTCCTCGGAGGATGGGTTGCTCTCAAATGACAAGTGTCAGTTTCTCTCAGAGCAGCCAACCAGCTAGTGGTTGAGGGGGGCGGCTATTTATAGCCTAGGGAGCAGCCCGACATGATAAGACATAAATGCCCTTATCTGATATGCCCGTTAGGTGGGTGGATATTTTGGGACTGCTGGTGCGTAGCACAGCAACGCTCGGAATTTTGACTATCAAAATCCTTAGGGCTATCATGTTCCTCACTGTGTAGGCAATTCACACTGGTGAATTCCTAACTCCTCAGTCAGAACAAATTCCTCAGAGACCAGAAGAACTTCATCTCTGTCACTGAAGAATATGACTGAACTGTATGAGATTTCCAATGGCTTCACTCGAAGGGATTGGTAGGTGTAGGATTTTGAGTTGAGCATCACATGGAAATCTTTCCTTAGTATTTCCTCGACCCCCTTTAACAGGACGGTGTTTCCTATGACTCAAGAAAGAGAAAATGAAACTTATGAAAACAAAAGTCTTCGCGCTTCATATTCCTCGGATGAATACCAAGTCTTCAGGGTCACACCAATTTCTTCACATTCAAAGTCTTCAGAAGGTCTTCAGATATCCAAAGTCTTCAGACGAAGAACTTCATTTTTAGGGGTCGACTTTCTTTGTAAATATCAAACTCCTCATAGACTTATAGACCTGTGTACACTCACAAACGAATCAGTCACTTAACCATAAGTCTTCAATACACCAAAATCACTAAGGGACACTAGATGCACTTACACATAGGGATTCAAAATTGCACCAAATAGAGCAGAGTTGGAACAATTATGAATCAGTTACCGAGCAAGAACTGTTCATAACTGAAAAACAAGTGTTTGCACAAAGCAATGATGAAGCATTGCAAGGACCTGATTATGCCGAAACAACATATACAGATGATAGAAGCGGTAGTGATGAATCATGGTTTGAAACAGAGGAACAACAACATGAAGAAATGGAGAAAAACAATCGTCAACTTGATAACATGATGAATTGGCAGAGTCCGACCAACAGGATGAGAGCAAAAAATGTATCAGACAATCATAACATACTATCAGAAAAAAGAAATAAGAAAGAGAACATAGATGAAGATAAGTTACCTCAGGAAGATATAGAATTTTTCCTGGAGAATGAGAGCACAGAAAAGACATTGAAACTAAGCCAAGAAGATGAGAAGAATCATATGCCAGCACTGCACATGACATTTGAAAGTGATGTTCATGCACACCAATTCTACAACGAATATGTAGCTATCACAGGGTTTTCTATATAGAAAGCTGCAAACTATCACTACCAAAAGAAAGATGCTAACAACAAGAAGAAGAGGCTTTAGGGTCTTGGTTGCAAAATGTTAGGGTCTTGGCTGTGAGATTATGCTGTTTATGGGGATGGAAAAAGAAGAGGCTAGTTCAACATTTGTTGCATTTCGTATATAGACCCAAACATTCCGAAATCATGTTATACTTCACGTTTTCACTATCATACTGGTGTGTGGGCTCGGGGGTTCCATTGAGCCCGTTTTGCCAAAATAAAATAAAATATACTTACAAGTTTCAGTAAATATCAAAAAAATTATACAAATGCATATGCATGTTCGTCAAGTAGGTAAAAAGTTTCATAGTGTAATTCAATTATTTGCATGCTACACAAAAAGAGAAATATCTGGCCTAAAAGCAACAAAGATAAAGCCTATTTTAATCTGTGCATTTATCGTTTTTGTATACACTACATGACAACATATATGTTCATGAAATTTTATACGCGTATAATACTAATACACATGTATGTATGTACTTTTTTCAGATTTTTTGAATATGTGGAGATAGTATTTTTGCTGGAAAAAAAATAAAGAGCTATGTGGAGCTCGGTCTCTGCATTGCTTTTTCGACTGGTGTGTCCCTTTCTAGAAACCCGTGGAAACCATGTTGCACTCCGTGCACTGCTACCTTAGTAGTTGGACTTCAAAAAGGGACTAGGATCAATATTCATCGAATTAAGCTAATATTTCTAGTTCTCTTCTCTTCTATTTTCAGTTCTAAACCGCCGCTCCAGTGGGAGAGGCAGGTATAATTGCGAGAGGTACCCGTCCATCCAACCATACAGTTCACTTTTTGACTGTGACCTTGCTCCATACCTGTACAGTTCAGTTCCGAAGGAAATACAATCTGTTTCTGATGGTCCAGAATTTCAGTGTCTATGTCATCATATATGCCACCAGATGCGCATACGCAGCCATGTTTGTAGATTTGCTTAGAAGATCTGCAGTGCTACTTCTGGCCTGCTCATCAGAAGATTCATCTCATCACCTATTGTATTACTCTACATGTTGGATCCTTTTCAGTTTTCATGATACTGTACATGCAATTGGAGTAACAAGGAGAGACCAAAGAACCGAAGATACATCAAATTTCTAATCTACTGTTGGTTCTTTTCCTCTTATGTTCTCATGGACGCAAGCAAAGCAGTAGCCTCTATAGATGTTTGATCCTTTTCATCTTACTCCAAATACAGCTGTGCACTCACTCTGTGATTAAGGCATTGCCCCAAACAGCAGCCGTGTACAAGGAGACTATTTCTGCCTTTCTGGTGTCGCTCATTCCTAACATTTTTTTCCTTCCAAACCAACCTACGGAGAAGGTCCTTTAACCAGGGAAATGCTTGTTTGGGTGTAACTTTCTAACTGGTTGTATATGTTTGCACCATGTTCTCTTCTTACCTATCTAGCAGTTGGAGGTCACCATAGTTATATATAGGCGAGAAAAAATATGCACAAATAAAGACATGTATATTATCTCCCTCTTTTCTTTGAAAGAGGAGTAGGTGAGCACAAGTGAATATATGATCTCCTGACTGCAATGAATATGGAAGTAAGTAATGTTATTGTTTTTGACAGGGATACGGGAGCAAGTAGGTGAGACATTACGGGTGATATAATCGAAGAAAAATGAAGTAGTAGTCCAATATTTCCACAGTAACACCAACGCTATCAGTTCAGGAGCTTGTGTAGTTCTTCACCTTCCAGAAATGCGGTGTCTATGTTTGATTGAGCTGATCATCTGATACTTCTCATCTGTGTTACTGTTTGTACATGTAATGGGAGTCACAATGACCGCATAACTGCAAATGCAACAGATCTCTAATCAATCGTGGATGGGCAAGCAAAGCAGTAGGCTGTACAAGCGCTCGAAACGCAGAACATGGTGACTACTGAAAGCCTTCAGTCTTCAATGCTCACTCACACCTCATGCCTTGCCATCTCATGGCTGAGCAGGCCAAGCATGTCGAACACCTCCTCAGCCTGCGGATGAGACCGATCCCCGCAGACAAACTCATGCACACCACCGTCGATCTCCACGGCGCTGCGGCCTAGCCTCTTCTTCACTCCCCGGGATTTCATAAGGCTCCGGACCTTGCCCGCGCCATCCCATTTCCCCTCGGCAGCATAGATGTTCGACAGCAGCACGTAGTTTGAGTCGCCGCCGGGGTCCTGCTTGAGGAGGTACTGCATCAGCTGCTCGGCCATGTCCACGTCCCCGTGCATCCGGCAGCCGGCGAGCAGGGCTCCGAGCACCACCTCGTTCGGCCGCATCGGCATGGTAGCCACCACACACATGGCCTCGTCCAGGCGCCCGGCCCGTCCGAGCAGGTCGACCACGCACCCGTAGTGCTCCATCCTTGCTGTGATGCCGTGTTCCGCTTCCGCCTTCATGGCGTCATAGTACCTCAGCCCCTCGTCCGTCAGACCGGCGTGGCTGCAGGCCATGAGGACGCCCGTGAAGGTCACCGCATCTGGTTTCAACCCCTTCCTCCGCATCGCCTCAAAATGGTCGATAGCGTCCGTGCACCGTCCGTTGGCTGCGAACCCGACGATCATCGTGTTCCAGGAGACCACCGTCCGCTTCCTCATGCTGTCAAACACCTGCCGTGCGAACTCCACCTGACCGCACCGAGCGTACATGTGGATCAACGAGTTGACGATGCGGATGTTGCCCTCCAGCCTCTGCCTGGTCACGAACCGGTGCACCCACATACCGAGACCGAGCGCGCCGAGCTCGGCGCACGCGGAGATAGCAGCTACCAGCGTGACGTAGTCTGCCTGGACGCCGTCCAGCAGCATGGCATGGAAGCAGTAGATCGCCACGTCGTGGCGCCCGTTCTTGACGAACCCGTCGATGAGCGCCGTCCAGGAGACCTTGTCCGGGTCCGGCATTCCGTCGAACACTCGCGCGCGGCGGCGACGAGGCCGTTGCGCATGAGGCCGGTGATCATGGTGTTGGAGGTAACCACGGACCTGAAGGGCATGAAGCCGAACAGCTGGAGGGCGTGGTGGGGGAGGCGGGACGCGAGGTAGAACCGCGCGAGGCAGGTGCAGAGGAGGAGGTGGCCGGGGAAGAGCTTGATGGCGAGGGCGTGGAGCGATAGCGCGAGGGGCCGGGCGAGCGGGGAGGTGGGGGCGACAGCGCAGGCGGAGAGGACGGTGAGGAGGGTGACGTCGTTGGGCGCGGGCGCGGGCGCGGCGGGGGAGGAGAGCATGGCCGAGAGCGCTGCGGCCGTCGCCGGCAGGTCGCCCTCCCGCGCCGAGCGCGCGATGGCGGACGTCCATGAGACCACGTATCGCGGCGGCGTGCGGCGGCGCGGCTTTGAGGTGGCGCGCTGCGCGGGTGGAGGAAGAGTGAGAGATGGAGAGGCGGCCACTGCCATGGCCGACAGGCTTTCAGCTGGAGCACTAGAACGAGAGCTCCTTTTTTTTTTTGAGGCAACGTAGGCGTCAAACGAGGAAGCTTTCGCTGAAGGACAACGCAAATGGGCCAGTCCACTTGGCCCGTGACCGCTTCTAAAAAAAGAGGGTTTCAGAAGCTAGTATATGTTCTAAAAAAAGGAAAACTCAAAACGGTGCCCGGGCTCATCTGCTCCCTCTCAGCAAAAAACTCAAAAAAAATACTAGAAAAACTCAAAAAATTCCAACTTTTTTTGTGGTGGTAGATAATTTGACGCGTGACGTGCACCCCAAAATTTAACTAATTTGGACATCTGAGCAGCTCTCGGCAAAAAAGACAAATCGGGTCAAAACAGTGCGTGAACAGTAAACATTTTTACAGACCCTGATTTTGTCTTTTTTGCCGAGAGCTGCTCAGATGCTCAAATGAGCTGATTTTTGGGGCACACCTCACGCGTCAAATTATCTACCACCACAAAAAAATTTAGAATTTTTTGAATTTTCCTAGTTTTTTTTAAATTTTTTTTTCTAAGCGTGGGTGCAGATGAGCCCGGGTGCAGATTAGCCGCACTCCTAAAAGAAGTGTATGTTATAAAATTGTGTTCTTTTAATTTCAAACATTTTCCTCAATTGGGAACAAAATTTTAAAAACATGAAAAATTATTAAAATAAGACTAGTGGTTGGCGGCATGTTCGCTCCCATAGTTCTTGGTGTGCATGACTTTGTGTGCATCGTCGTGCTCCTCGGGCGAGTGTGAGCCCGTCCATTCAAAAGAACTACATCAATTCATACGGTTTGTCGGAATCGAACCTTATCCTCTTAATCCCTAAAATCGGCATCATGTACTTTTAAATTTTAGTTTTATGTCAACCTTATACCAGTTTGGAGCATCGGGAAAATAAGAATATGCCGGCCGGAGTCACTCTCTACTTTCAATGATCACACGGATCCGCAAGTATTACCTCAGTATTAAAATATAAGGTGTGTTTTACTTAGGCTAAAATTATATTCTAATTTGATACAAAGGTAGTAGTATATGTTGGAAATATGCCCTAGAGGCAATAATAAAAGTGTTATTATTATATTTCTTTGTTCATGATAATAGTCTTTTATTCATGCTATAACTGTATTATCCGGAAATCGTAATACACGTGTGAATACATAGACCACAATATGTCCCTACTGAGCCTCTAGTTGACTAGCTCGTTGTGATCAACAGATAGTCATGGTTTCCTGGCTATGGACATTGGATGTCGTTGATAATGGGATCACATCATTAGGAGAATGATGTGATGGACAAGACCCAATATTAAGCATGGCACAAGATCGTGCAGTTCGTTTTGCTAGAGCTTTTTCAATGTCAAGTATCTCTTCCTTAGACCATGAGATCGTGTAACTCCCGGATACCGTAAGAGTGCTTTGGGTGTACCAAACGTCACAACGTAACAGGGTGACTATAAAGGTGCATTACAGGTATCTCCGAAAGTGTCTGTTGGGTTGACACGGATCGAGACTGGGATTTGTCACTCCGTATAACGGAGAGGTATCTCTGGGCCCACTCGGTAATGCATCATCACAATGAGCTCAAAGTGCCCAAGTGTTTGATCACGGGATCATGCATTGTGGTACGAGTAAAGTGACTTGCCGGTAACGAGACTGAACGAGGTATTGGGATACCGATGATCGAGTCTCGGGCATGTAACGTACCGACTGACAAAGGGAATTGCATACGGGGTTTGATCGAATCCTCGACATCGTGGTTCGTCCGATGACAACATCGAGGAGCATGTGGGAGCCAACATGGGTATCCAGATCCCGCTGTTGGTTATTGACCCGAGGTCGTCTCAGTCATGTCTGCATGTCTCCCGAACCCGTAGGGTCTACACACTTAAGGTTCGGTAACGCTAGGGTTATCAGGAAGACAAGTATGTGATTACCGAATGTTGTTAGGAGTCCCGGATGAGATCCCAGACGTCACGAGGAGTTCCGGAATGGTCCGGAGGTAAAGATTTATATAAGGAAAGTGGTTAAACGGACACCGGAATGTTTCGGTGGCATACCGGTATTGTACCGGGGCCACCGGAAGGGTTCCGGGGGTCCATCGGGTGGGGCCACCCCTCCCGGGGGGGGGGGGCCACATGGGCTGTGTGGGAGAGGGAGCCAGCCCCTAGTGGGCTGGGCGCGTCTCCCCACCTAGGCCCATGCGGCTAGGGCAAGGGGAGGGGAAACCCTAAAGGGGGCGCCCCCCTAGCTTGGGGGGCAAGCCACCCTTTTCCCTCTCCCTTTGGCCGCCGCCCCCCTCTAGGGTTTCCCCTAGAGGGCCGGCCCCCTTGCCCCTCTCCTCCTATATATAGAGGGGTGAGGGGAGGGCTGCATAACACAAGCCAAGGCGCAGCCCCTCCCCTCCCCAACACCTCTCCTCCTCCGTACGTGCTTGGCGAAGCTCTGTCGGAGTACTGCTGCACCAACAACACCACGCCGTCGTGCTGCCGTTGGAGCTGCCTTCCTCAACCTCTCCTTCCTCCTTGCTGGATCAAGACGGAGGAGACGTCGCCCGTACCGTACGTGTGTTGAACGCGGAGGTGCTGTCCTTTCAGCACTTGGTCGTCGGTGATCCGAATCACGGCGAGTACGACTCCCTCATCACCATCCCCTTGGAAAGCTTCCGCACTCGATCTACAAGTGGTATGTAGATGCAAACTCTCTCCCTTGACTCGTTGCTTAGATGAACTCATAGATGGATCTTGGTGAAACCGTAGGAAATTTTTTAATTTTTTGCAACGTTCCCCAACAGTAGCATCATGAGCTAGGTCTATGCGTAGTTCTCTATTGCACGAGTAGAACACAATTTTGTTGTGGGCGTGGATCTTTTCAACTTGCTTGCCGCTACTAGTCTTATCTTGCTTCAGCGGTATTGTGGGATGAAGCGGCCCGGACCAACCTTACACGTACGCTTACGTGAGACCGGTTCCACCGACTGACATGCACTAGTTGCATAAGGTGGCTGGCGGGTGTCTGTCTCTCCCACTTTAGTTGGAGCGGATTCGATGAAAAGGGTCCTTATGAAGGGTAAATAGAAGTTGACAAGATCACGTTGTGGTTATTCGTAGGTAAGAAAACGTTCTTGCTAGAACCCAATTGCAGCCACGTAAAAGATGCAACAACAATTAGAGGACGTCTAACTTGTTTTTGCAGCAATTGTCATGTGATGTGATATGGCCAGAAGTTGTGATAAATGATGAATGATATATTGTGATGTATGAGATCATGTTCTTGTAATAGGAATCACGACTTCCATGTCGATGAGTATGACAACCGGCAGGAGCCATAGGAGTTGTCTTTATTTTGTATGACCTGCGTGTCATTGAAGAACGCCATGTAAACTACTTTACTTTATTTGCTAAACGCGTTAGTCATAGAAGTAGAAGTAGTCATTGGCGTGACAAATTCATGAAGACACGATGATGGAGATCATGATGATGGAGATCATGGTGTCATGCCGGTGACAAGATGATCATGGAGCCCCGAAGATGAAGATCAAAGGAGCTATATGATATTGGCCATATCATGTCACTACTTTATATAATTGCATGTGATGTTTATTATGTTTATGCATCTTGTTTACTTAGATCAACGGTAGTAAATAAGATGATCCCTTATAACAATTTCAAGAAAGTGTTCCCCCTAACTGTGCACCGTTGCTAAAGTTCGTCGTTTCGAAGCACCACGTGATGATCGGGTGTGATAGATCCTTACGTTCACATACAACGGGTGTAAGACAGTTTTACACATGCAAAAACACTTAGGGTTAACTTGACGAGCCTAGCATGTACAGACATGGCCTCGGAACACGGAGACCGAAAGGTCGAACACGAGTCGTATGGAAGATACGATCAATATGAGAATGTTCACCGACGATGACTAGTCCGTCTCACGTGATGATCGGACACGGCCTAGTCGACTCGGATCGTGTAACACTTAGATGACTAGAGGGATGTCTAATCTGAGTGGGAGTTCATTCAATAATTTGATTAGATGAACTTAATTATCATGAACTTAGTCTAAAAACTTTTGCAAATATGTCTTGTAGATCAAATGGCCAACGCTCATGTCAACTTAAACTTCAACGCGTTCCTAGAGAAAACCAAGCTGAAAGATGATGGCAGCAACTATACGGACTGGGTCCAGAACCTGAGGATCATCCTCATAGCTGCCAGGAAACAATATGTCCTAGAAGGACCGCTAGGTGACGCTCCCGTCCCAGAGAACCAAGACATTATGAATGCTTGGCAGTCTCGTGCTGATGATTACTCCCTCGTTCAGTGCGGCATGCTTTACAGCTTAGAACCGGGGCTCCAAAAGCGTTTTGAGCATCACAGAGCATATGAGATGTTCGAAGAGCTGAAACTAGTTTTCCAAGCTCACGCCCGGGTCGAGAGATATGACATCTCCGACAAGTTCTATAGTTGTAAGATGGAGGAAAATAGTTCTGTCAGTGAGCACATACTCAAGATGTCTGGGTTGCACAACCGTATGACCCAGCTGAATATTAACCTCCCTGATGAGGCAGTCATTGACAGAATCCTTCAGTCGCTCCCACCAAGCTACAAGAGCTTTGTGATGAACTACAATATGCAGGGGATGGTAAAGACCATTCCTGAAGTATTTTCTATGCTGAAGTCAGCAGAGGTTGAAATCAAGAAAGAACATCAAGTGTTGATGGTCAATAAGACCACTAAGTTCAAGAAGGGCAAGGGTAAGAAGAACTTCAAGAAGGACGGCAAAGAGGTTGCCGCGCCCGGTAAGACAGTTGCCGGGAAGAAGTCAAAGAATGGACCCAAGCCTGAGACTGAGTGCTTTTATTGCAAGGGGAAGGGTCACTGGAAGCGGAACTGCCCCAAATACTTAGCGGATAAGAAGGCCGGCAACACTAAAGGTATATTCGATATACATGTAATTGATGTGTACCTTACCAGTACTCGTAGTAACTCCTGGGTATTTTATACCGGTGCTCATATTTATAACTCACAGCAGGAGCTGCGGAATAAGCGGAGATTGGCGAAGGACGAGGTGACGATGCGCGTCGGGAATGGTTCTAGAGTCGATGTGATCGCCGTCGGCACGCTACCTCTACATTTACCTACGGGATTAGTTTTGAACGTTAATAATTGTTATTTGGTGCCAAGTTTGAGCATGAACATTGTATCTGGATCTCGTTTGATACGAGATGGCTACTCATTTAAATCCGAGAATAATGGTTGTTCTATTTATATGAGAGATATGTTTTATGGTCATGCCCCTATGGTCAATGGTTTATTCATAATGAATCTCGAGCGTAATGTTACACATATTCATAGTGTGAATACCAAAAGATGTAAAGTTGATAACGATAGTCCCACATACTTGTGGCACTGCCGCCTTGGTCACATTGGTGTCAAGCGCATGAAGAAACTCCATGCTGATGGACTTTTGGAGTCTCTCGATTATGAATCGTTTGACACATGCGAACCATGCCTCATAGGCAAGATGACGAAGACTCCGTTCTCCGGAATAATGGAGCGAGCAACCAACTTGTTGGAAATCATACATACCGATGTGTGCGGTCCAATGAGCGTTGAGGCTCGCGGAGGATATCGTTATGTTCTCACTCTCACTGATGACTTGAGTAGATATGGGTATGTCTACTTAATGAAACACAAGTCTGAGGCCTTTGAAAAGTTCAAGGAATTTCAGAATGAGGTAGAGAATCAACGTGACCGAAAGATAAAATTCCTACGATCAGATCGTGGAGGAGAATACTTAAGTCACGAATTTGGTACACACTTAAGGAAATGTGGAATCATTTCACAACTAACGCCGCCTGGAACACCTCAGCGTAACGGTGTGTCCGAATGTCGTAATCGCACTCTATTAGATATGGTGCGATCTATGATGTCTCTTACCGATTTACCACTATCATTTTGGGGATACGCTCTAGAGACAGCTACATTCACTTTAAATAGGGCACCGTCTAAATCCGTTGAGACGACACCGTATGAATTGTGGTTTGGGAAGAAACCTAAGCTGTCGTTTCTAAAAGTTTGGGGATGCGATGCTTATGTCAAGAAACTTCAACCTGAAAAGCTCGAACCCAAGTCGGAAAAATGCGTCTTCATAGGATACCCTAAAGAAACCATTGGGTATACCTTCTACTTAAGAACCGAGGGCAAGATCTTTGTTGCCAAGAACGGATCCTTTCTGGAAAAAGAGTTTCTCTCGAAAGAAGTAAATGGGAGGAAAGTAGAACTCGATGAAGTACTATCTCTTGAACGGGAAAGTAGTGCAGCTCAAGAAAATGTTCCTGTGATGCCTACACCAACTGAAGAGGAAAATAATGATGATGATCAAGGTACTTCGAATCAAGTTGCTACTGAACTTCGTAGGTCCACTAGGACACGTTCCGCACCAGAGTGGTACGGCAACCCTGTTCTGGAAATCATGTTGTTAGACAACGGTGAACCTTCGAACTATGAAGAAGCGATGGCGGGCCCAGATTCCAACAAATGGCTTGGAGCCATGAAATCCGAGATAGAATCCATGTATGAAAACAAAGTGTGGACTTTGACTGACTTGCCCGATGATCGGCGAGCGATAGAAAACAAATGGATCTTTAAGAAGAAGACGGACGCGGATGGTAATGTCACCATCTATAAAGCTCGACTTGTCGCTAAGGGTTATCGGCAAGTTCAAGGGATTGACTACGATGAGACTTTCTCTCCCGTAGCGAAGCTTAAGTCCGTCCGAATCATGTTAGCAATTGTCGCATACTATGATTATGAGATATGGCAGATGGACGTCAAAACGGCATTCCTTAATGGTTATCTTAAGGAAGAACTGTATATGATGCAGCCAGAAGGTTTTGTCGATCCTAAGAACGCTAACAAAGTATGCAAGCTCCAGCGATCCATTTATGGGCTGGTGCAAGCATCTCGGAGTTGGAATATTCGCTTTGATGAGATGATCAAAGCGTTTGGGTTTATGCAGACTTATGGAGAAGCCTGCGTTTACAAGAAAGTGAGTGGGAGCTCTGTAGCATTTCTCATATTATATGTAGATGACATACTTTTGATGGGAAATGATATAGAATTCTTGGACATCATTAAGGCCTACTTGAATAAGTGTTTTTCAACGAAGGACCTTGGAGAAGCTGCTTATATATTAGGCATCAAGATCTATAGAAATAGATCGAGACGCCTCATAGGTCTTTCACAAAGCACATACCTTGATAAAATTTTGAAGAAGTTCAAAATGGATCAGTCCAAGAAGGGGTTCTTGCCTGTATTGCAAGGTGTGAGATTGAGCTCGGCTCAATGCCCGACCACGGCAAAAGATATAGAAGAGATGAGTGTCATCCCCTATGCTTCAGCCATAGGATCTATTATGTATGCCATGTTGTGTACCAGACCTGATGTAAACCTTGCCGTAAGTTTGGTAGGAAGGTACCAAAGTAATCCCGGCAAGGAACACTGGACAGCGGTCAAGAATATCCTGAAGTACCTGAAAAGGACAAAGGACATGTTTCTCATTTATGGAGGTGACGAAGAGCTCGTCGTAAAGGGTTACGTCGACGCTAGCTTTGACACAGATCTGGATGACTCTAAGTCACAAACCGGATACATGTATATGTTGAATGGTGGAGCAGTAAGCTGGTGCAGCTGCAAGCAGAGCATCGTGGCGGGATCTACATGTGAAGCGGAGTACATGGCAGCCTCGGAGGCAGCGCATGAAGCTATTTGGGTGAAGGAGTTCATCACCGACCTTGGAGTCATACCCAATGCGTCGGGGCCGATCAAACTTTTCTGTGACAATACTGGAGCTATTGCCCTTGCGAAGGAGCCCATATTTCACAACAAGACCAGGCACATCAGCGTCGTTTCTGTTGGAAATATGCCCTAGAGGCAATAATAAATGTATTATTATTATATTTCCTTGTTCATGATAATTGTCTTTTATTCATGCTATAATTGTATTATCCGGAAATCGTAATACACGTGTGAATACATAGACCACAATATGTCCCTAGTGAGCCTCTAGTTGACTAGCTCGTTGTGATCAACAGATAGTCATGGTTTCCTGGCTATGGACATTGGATGTCGTTGATAACGGGATCACATCATTAGGAGAATGATGTGATGGACAAGACCCAATCCTAAGCATAGCACAAAGATCGTGTAGTTCATTTGCTAGAGCTTTGCCAATGTCAAGTATATTTTCCTTAGACCATGAGATTGTGCAACTCCCGGATACCGTAGGAATGCTTTGGGTGTACCAAACGTCACAACGTAACTGGGTGGCTATAAAGGTGCATTACAGGTATCTCCGAAAGTGTCTGTTGGGTTGGCACGAATCGAGACTGGGATTTGTCACTCCGTGTAAACGGAGAGGTATCTCTGGGCCCACTCGGTAGGACATCATCATATGCGCAATGTGACCAAGGAGTTGATCACGGGATGATGTGTTACGGAACGAGTAAAGTGACTTGCCGGTAACGAGATTGAACAAGGTATTGGATACCGACGATCGAATCTCGGGCAAGTAAAATACCGCTAGACAAAGGGAATTGAATACGGGATCGATTGAGTCCTTGACATCGTGGTTCATCCGATGAGATCATCGTGGAACATGTGGGAGCCAACATGGGTATCCAGATCCCGCTGTTGGTTATTGACCGGAGAACGTCTCGGTCATGTCTACATGTCTCCCGAACCCGTAGGGTCTACACACTTAAGGTTCGATGACGCTAGGGTTATAAAGGAAGCTTGTATGTGGTTACCGAATGTTGTTCGGAGTCCCGGATGAGATCTCGGACGTCACGAGGAGTTCCGGAATGGTCCGGAGGTAAAGGTTTATATATAGGAAGTCCTGTTTCGGCCATCGGGACAAGTTTCGGGGTCATCGGTATTGTACCGGGACCACCGGAAGGGTCCCGGGGGCCCACCGGGTGGGGCCACCTGCCCCGGGGGGCCACATGGGCTGTAGGGGGTGCGCCTTGGCCTACATGGGCCAAGGGCACCAGCCCCAAGAGGCCCATGCGCAAGGAAACTTGGAGAGGGAAGAGTCCTAAAGGGGGAAGGCACCTCCGAGGTGCCTTGGGGAGGATGGACTCCTCCCCATCCTTAGCCGCACCCCTTCCTTGGAGGAGGGGGCAAGGCTGCGCCCTCCCCCTCTCCCTTGGCCCTATATATAGTGGGGAAAAGGAGGAGCAATCATACCTAAGGCCTTTGGTTGCCTCCCTCTCCCTCCCGTGACACATCTCCTCTCCCGTAGGTGCTCGGTGAAGCCCTGCAGGATTGCCACGCTCCTCCATCACCACCACGCCGTTGTGCTGCTTCTGGATGGAGTCTTCCTCAACCTCTCCCTCTCTCCTTGCTGGATCAAGGCGTGGGAGACGTCACCGGGCTGTACGTGTGTTGAACGCGGAGGTGTCGTCCGTTCGGCACTTGATCATCGGTGATCTGAATCACGACGAGTACGACTCCATCAACCCCGTTCACTTGAACGCTTCCGCTTAGCGATCTACAAGGGTATGTAGATGCAAACTCTCCTCCCCTTTCTACTCGTTGCTGGTCTCTCCATAGATAGATCTTGGTGTTACGTAGGAAATTTTTTGAATTTCTGCTACGTTCCCCAACAGTGGCATCATGAGCTAGGTCTATTGCGTAGATTCTTTGCACGAGTAGAACACAAAGTAGTTGTGGGCGTTGATGTTGTTCAATATGCTTACCGTTACTAGTCCAATCTTGTTTCGACGGTATTGTGGGATGAAGCGGCCCGGACCGACCTTACACGTACTCTTACGTGAGACAGGTTCCACCGATTGACATGCACTTGGTGCATAAGGTGGCTAGCGGGTGCCAGTCTCTCCCACTTTAGTCGGAACGGATTCGATGAAAAGGGTCCTTATGAAGGGTAAATAGCAATTGGCATATCACGTTGTGGTCTTGCGTAGGTAAGAAACGTTCTTGCTAGAAACCCATAGCAGCCACGTAAAACATGCAACAACAATTAGAGGACGTCTAACTTGTTTTTGCAGGGTATGCTATGTGATGTGATATGGCCAAAAAAGATGTGATGAATGATATATGTGATGTATGAGATTGATCATGTTCTTGTAATAGGATTCACGACTTGCATGTTGATGAGTATGACAACCGGCAGGAGCCATAGGAGTTGTCTTTATTTTTTGTATGACCTGCGTGTCATTGAAGAACGCCATGTAAACTACTTTACTTTATTGCTAAACGCGTTAGTCATAGAAGTAGAAGTAGTCATTGGCGTGACAACTTCATGAAGACACGATGATGGAGATCATGATGATGGAGATCATGGTGTCGTGCCGGTGACGATGATGATCATGGAGCCCCGAAGATGAAGATCAAAAGGAGCAAAATGATATTGGCCATATCATGTCACTATTTGATTGCATGTGATGTTTATCATGTTTATGCATCTTGTTTGCTTAGGATGACGGTAGTAAATAAGATGATCCCTTACAAAATTTCAAGAAGTGTTCTCCCCTAACTGTGCACCGTTGCTACAGTTCGTCGCTTCTAAGCACCACGTGATGATCGGGTGTGATGGATTCTTACGTTCACATACAATGGGTGTAAGACAGTTTTACACAGCGAAAACACTTAGGGTTAACTTGACGAGCCTAGCATGTGCAGACATGGCCTCGGAACACGGAGACCGAAAGGTCGAGCATGAGTCGTATAGTAGATACGATCAACATGAAGATGTTCACCGATGATAACTAGTCCGTCTCACGTGATGATCGGACACGGCCTAGTTGACTCGGATCATGTGATCACTTAGATGACCAGAGGGATGTCTATCTAAGTGGGAGTTCATAAGATGAACTTAATTATCCTGAACATAGTCAAAAGACCTTTTGCAAATTATGTCGTAGTTCACGCTATAGTTCTACTGTTTTAGATATGTTCCAAGAGAAAATATAGTTGAAAGTTGATAGTAGCGATTATGCGATCAGTAGAAAGCTTATGTCCTTAATGCACCGCTCAGTGTGCTGAACCCCAACGTCGTTTGTCGATGTTGCGAACATCGGACATACACGTTTTGATAACTACGTGATAGTTCAATTAAATGGTTTAAGTAGAGGCACCAAAGACGTTTTCGAAACGTCGCGGAACATATGAGATGTTTCGAGGGCTGAAATTGGGATTTCAGGCTCGTGCCCACGTCAAGAGGTTTGAGACCTCCGACGATTTTCTTAGCCTGCAAACTAAGGAGAGAAGCTCAATTGTTGAGCTTGTGCTCAGATTGTCTGAGTACAACAATCACTTGAATCAAGTGGGAGTTGATCTTCCAGATGAAATAGTGATAGTTTCTCCGAAGTCATTACCACCAAGCTGCTAGAGCTTCGTGATGAACTATAACATATCAGGGATAGATATGATGATCCTTGAAATATTCGCGTTGTTTGACACCGCGAAAGTAGAAATCAAGAAGGAGCATCAATTGTTGATGGTTGGTGAAACCACTAGTTTCAAGAAGGGCAAGGGAACAAAGGGATACTTCATGAAACGGCAAATCAGCTGCTGCACCAATGAAGAAACCCGAGGTTGAACCCAAACCCGAGACTAAGTGCTTCTGTAATAAGGGGAACAACCACTGGAGCAGGATTACCCTAGATACTTGGTAGATGAGAAGGCTGGCAAGGTCGATAGAAGTATATTGGATATACATTATGTTAATGTGTACTTTACTAGTACTCCTAGTAGCACCAGGGTATTAGATACCGGTTCGGTTGCTAAGTGTTAGTAACTTGAAATAAAAGCTACGGAATAAATGGAGACTAGCTAAAGGTGAGCTGACGATATATGTTGGAAGTGTTTCCAAGGTTGATATGATCAAGCATCGCACGCTCCCTCTACCACCGAGATTGGTGTTTGCGTTGAGCATAGACATGATTGGATTATGTCTATCGCAATACAGTTATTCATTTAAGGAGAATAATGGTTACTCTGTTTATTTGAATAATACCTTCAATGGTCTTACACTGAAAATGAATGGTTTATTGAATCTCGATCGTAGGGATACACATTTTCATGCCAAAAGATATAAGATAGTAATGATAGTACCACTTACTTGTGGCACTGCCATGTAAGTCATAATGGTATAAAACGCATGAAGAAGCTCCATGTTGATGGATCTTTGGACTCACTCAATTTTTGAAAAATTTGAGACATGCGAACCATGTCTATTGGTATATATGCATGAAGAAACTCCATGCAAATGGATCGTTTGGACTCACTTGATTCTGAATCACTTGAGATATGCAAATCATACCACATGGACAAGATGACTGAAAAGCCTCACTTTCAGTAAAATGGAACAAGATAGCAACTTGTTGGAAGCAACACATTTTGATGTGTGCAGTCCAATGAGTGCTGAGGCATGCAGTGAATATCATTATGTTCTTACTTCACAGATGATTCGAGTAGATGTTGAGAATATTTACTTGATGAAACACAAGTCTGAATTATTGAATGGTTCAAGTAATTTCAGAGGGAAGTAGAAGATCATTGTGACAAGAGGATAAAATGTCTATGATATGATCATAGAGATGAATATCTGAGTTACGAGTTTTGACACACAATTAAGACATTGTGGAAATTGTTTCGCAATTAATACCGCCTGGAACACCATAGTGTGATGGTGTGTCCGAACATCATAGTTGCACCCTATTGGATATGGTGCGTACCATGATGTCTCTTATCGAATTACCACTATTGTCCATGGGTTAGGCATTAGAGACAACCACATTCACTTTAAATAGGTAACCACGTAAATCCGTTGAGATGACACCGTATGAATTATGGTTTAGAGAAACCTAAGTTGTCGTTTCTTAAAAGTTTGGGGCTGCGACGCTTATATGAAAAAGTTTCAGGTTGATAAGCTCGAACCCAAAGCGGATAAAATGCATCTTCATAGGAAACCCAAAACAGTTGGGTATACCTCCTAATTCAGATCCGAAAGCAATATGGATTGTTTCTAGAATCGGGTCCTTTCTCGAGGAAAGGTTTCTCTCGAAAGAGTTGAGTGGGAGGATGGTGGAGACTTGATGAGGTTATTGAACCATCTCTTCAACTAGTGTGTGGCAGGGCACAGGAAGTTGTTCCTGTGGCACCTACACCAATTGAAGTGGAAGCTTATGATATTGATCATGAAACTTCGGATCAAGTCACTACCAAACCTCGTAGGACGACAAGGACACGTACTACTTCGGAGTGGTAAGGTGATCCTGTCTTGAAGGTCATGTTGCTAGACAACAATGAACCTACGAGCTATGGAGAAGCGATGGTGGGCCTGGATTCCGATAAATGGCTCGAGGCCATAAAATCCGAGAACGGATCCATGGACTTTGGTGGACTTGCCCGATGATCGGCAAGCCATTAAGATAAATGGATCTTTAAGAAGAAGACGGACGTGGATGGTAATGTCACCATCTATGAAGCTCGACTTGTGGCAAAAAGTTTTTCACAAGTTCAAGGAGTTGACTACGATGAGATTTTCTCATCCGTAGCGATGCTTAAGTCCGTCGGATTCATGTTAGCATTAGCTGTATTTATGAAATCTGGCAGATGGATATCAAAACGAGTTTCCTTACCAGTTTTCATGAGGAAAGGTTGTATGTAATACAATCAGAAAGTTTTTTGTCGATCCTAAGGATGCTAAAAGGTATGCTAGCTCCAGCGATCCTTCTAAGGACTGGAGTGAGCATCTCGGAGTTGGAATGTATGCTTTGATGATGATCAAAGATTTTGGGTTTGTACAAAGTTTATGAGAAACTTGTATTTCCAAAGAAGTGAGTGGGAGCACTATAGAATTTCTGATGAGTATATGTTGTTGACATATTGATGATCAGAAATGATGTAGAATTTCTGGAAAGCATATAGGGTTATTTGAAATGTGTTTTTCAATAGAAAACCTGGATTAAGCTACTTGAGCATTGAGCATCAAGATCTATAAGGATAGATCAAAACGCTTAATGGTACTTTCAAATGAGCACATACCTTGACATGATCTTGAAGGTGTTTAAGATGGACCAGTCAAAGAAGGAGTTCTTGCCTGAGTTGTAAGGTACGAAGTTAAGACTTAAAGCTCGACCACGGCAGAATAGAGAGAAAGGACGAAGGTCGTCCCCTATGCTTAAGACGTAGGCTCTTCAGTATGCTATGCTGTGTACCGCACCTGAAGTGTGCCTTGCCATGAGTCAGTCAAGGGGTACAAGAGTGATCCAAGAATGGCTCACAGGACAGCGGTCAAAGTTATCCTTAGTAACTAGTGGACTAAGGAATTTTCTCGATTATGGAGGTGGTAAAAGAGTTCGTCGTAAAGGTTACGATGATGCAAGCTTGACACCTATCCGGATAGCTCTGAGTAGAGAGACCGGATACATATAATGGAGCAATAATTTAGAATAGCTCCAAGTAGAACAGTTATTTGGAATAGCTCCAAATAGAGCGTGGTAGCTGCATCTAGGAGATGACATAGAGATTTGTAAAGCACACACGGATCTGAAAGGTTCAGACCCGTTGACTAAAACCTCTCTCACAAGCAACATGATCAAACATAAAAACTCATTGAGTGTCAATCACATAGTGATGTAAACTAGACTACTGACTCTAGTAAACTCTTGGGTATTAGTCACATGGCGATGTGACCTGTGAGTGTTAATCACATGGCGATATGAACTAGATTATTGACTCTAGTGCAAGTGGGAGACTGTTGGAAATATGCCCTAGAGGCAATAATAAATGTATTATTATTATATTTCCTTGTTCATGATAATTGTCTTTTATTCATGCTATAACTGTATTATCCGGAAATCGTAATACACGTGTGAATACATAGACCACAATATGTCCCTAGTGAGCCTCTAGTTGACTAGCTCGTTGTGATCAACAGATAGTCATGGTTTCCTGGCTATGGACATTGGATGTCGTTGATAACGGGATCACATCATTAGGAGAATGATGTGATGGACAAGACCCAATCCTAAGCATAGCACAAAGATCGTGTAGTTCATTTGCTAGAGCTTTGCCAATGTCAAGTATATTTTCCTTAGACCATGAGATTGTGCAACTCCCGGATACCGTAGGAATGCTTTGGGTGTACCAAACGTCACAACGTAACTGGGTGGCTATAAAGGTGCATTACAGGTATCTCCGAAAGTGTCTGTTGGGTTGGCACGAATCGAGACTGGGATTTGTCACTCCGTGTAAACGGAGAGGTATCTCTGGGCCCACTCGGTAGGACATCATCATATGCGCAATGTGACCAAGGAGTTGATCACGGGATGATGTGTTACGGAACGAGTAAAGTGACTTGCCGGTAACGAGATTGAACAAGGTATTGGATACCGACGATCGAATCTCGGGCAAGTAAAATACCGCTAGACAAAGGGAATTGAATACGGGATTGATTAAGTCCTTGACATCGTGGTTCATCTGATGAGATCATCGTGGAACATGTGGGAGCCAACATGGGTATCCAGATCCCGCTGTTGGTTATTGACCGGAGAACGTCTCGGTCATGTCTGCATGTCTCCCGAACCCGTAGGGTCTACACACTTAAGGTTCGATGACTCTAGGGTTATAAAGGAAGCTTGTATGTGGTTACCGAATGTTGTTCGGAGTCCCGGATGAGATCCCGGACGTCACGAGGAGTTCCGGAATGGTCCGGAGGTAAAGATTTATATATAGAAAGTCCTGTTTCGGCAATCGGGACAAGTTTCGGGGTCATCGGTATTGTACCGGGACCACCGGAAGGGTCCCGGGGGCCCACCGGGTGGGGCCACCTGCCCCGGGGGGCCACATGGGCTGTAGGGGGTGCGCCTTGGCCTACATGGGCCAAGGGCACCAGCCCCTAGAGGCCCATGCGCCAAGATAAAGGAAAAAGGGAAGAGTCCTAAAGGGGGAAGGCACCTCCGAGGTGCCTTGGGGAGGATGGACTCCTCCCCATCCTTAGCCGCACCCCTTCCTTGGAGGAGGGGGCAAGGCTGCGCCCTCCCCCTCTCCCTTGGCCCTATATATAGTGGGGAAAAGGAGGAGCAATCATACCTAAGGCCTTTGGTTGCCTCCCTCTCCCTCCCGTGACACATCTCCTCTCCCGTAGGTGCTCGGTGAAGCCCTGCAGGATTGCCACGCTCCTCCATCACCACCACGCCGTTGTGCTGCTGCTGGATGGAGTCTTCCTCAACCTCTCCCTCTCTCCTTGCTGGATCAAGGCGTGGGAGACGTCACCGGGCTGTACGTGTGTTGAACGCGGAGGTGCCGTCCGTTCGGCACTTGATCATCGGTGATCTGAATCACGACGAGTACGACTCCATCAACCCCGTTCACTTGAACGCTTCCGCTTAGCGATCTACAAGGGTATGTAGATGCAAACTCTCCTCCCCTTTCTACTCGTTGCTGGTCTCTCCATAGATAGATCTTGGTGTTACGTAGGAAATTTTTTGAATTTCTGCTACGTTCCCCAACAGTTTCAACTCCATCCGTGAGAATTTTCAAGATGGAGACATAGAAATTTGCAAAGTACATACGGATCTGAATGTCGCAGATCCGTTGACTAAACCTCTCTCGCGAGCGAAACATGATCAACACCAGAACTCTATGGGTGTTCGATTCATCACAATGTAACTAGATTATTGACTCTAGTGCAAGTGGGAGACTGTTGAAAATATGCCCTAGAGGCAATAATAAAAGTGTTATTATTATATTTCTTTGTTCATGATAATAGTCTTTTATTCATGCTATAACTGTATTATCCGGAAATCATAATACACGCGTGAATACATAGACCACAATATGTCCCTAGTGAGCCTCTAGTTGACTAGCTCGTTGTGATCAACAGATAGTCATGGTTTCCTGGTTATGGACATTGGATGTCGTTGATAACAGGATCACATCATTAGGAGAATGATGTGATGGACAAGACCCAATATTAAGCATGGCACAAGATCGTGTAGTTCGTTTTGCTAGAGCTTTTTCAATGTCAAGTATCTCTTCCTTAGACCATGAGATCGTGTAACTCCCGGATACCGTAAGAGTGCTTTGGGTGTACCAAACGTCACAACGTAACTGGGTGACTATAAAGGTGCATTACAGGTATCTCCGAAAGTGTCTGTTGGGTTGACACGGATCGAGACTGGGATTTGTCACTCCGTATGACGGAGAGGTATCTCTGGGCCCACTCGGTAATGCATCATCACAATGAGCTCAAAGTGACCAAGTGTTTGATCACGGGATCATGCATTGCGGTACGAGTAAAGTGACTTGCCGGTAACGAGACTGAACGAGGTATTGGGATACCGACGATCGAGTCTCGGGCATGTAACGTACCGACTGACAAAGGGAATTGCATACGGGGTTTGATCGAATCCTCGACATCGTGGTTCGTCCGATGACAACATCGAGGAGCATGTGGGAGCCAACATGGGTATCCAGATCCCGCTGTTGGTTATTGACCTGAGGTCGTCTCGGTCATGTCTGCATGTCTCCCGAACCCGTAGGGTCTACACACTTAAGGTTCGGTAACGCTAGGGTTATCAGGAAGACAAGTATGTGATTACCGAATGTTGTTAGGAGTCCCGGATGAGATCCCGGACGTCACGAGGAGTTCCGGAATGGTCCGGAGGTAAAGATTTATATAAGGAAAGTGGTTAAACGGACACCGGAAAGTTTCGGTGGCATACCGGTATTGTACCGGGGCCACCGGAAGGGTTCCGGGGGTCCATCGGGTGGGGCCACCCCTCCCGGGGGGCCACATGGGCTGTGTGGGAGAGGGAGCCAGCCCCTAGTGGGCTGGGCGCGTCTCCCCACCTAGGCCCATGCGGCTAGGGCAAGGGGAGGGGAAACCCTAAAGGGGGCGCCCCCCTAGCTTGGGGGGCAAGCCACCCTTTTCCCTCTCCCTTTGGCCGCCGCCCCCCTCTAGGGTTTCCCCTAGAGGGCCGGCCCCCTTGCCCCTCTCCTCCTATATATAGAGGGGTGAGGGGAGGGCTGCATAACACAAGCCAAGGCGCAGCCCCTCCCCTCCCCAACACCTCTCCTCCTCCGTACGTGCTTGGCGAAGCTCTGTCGGAGTACTGCTGCACCAACAACACCACGCCGTCGTGCTGCCGTTGGAGCTGCCTTCCTCAACCTCTCCTTCCTCCTTGCTGGATCAAGACGGAGGAGACGTCGCCCGTACCGTACGTGTGTTGAACGCGGAGGTGCTGTCATTTCAGCACTTGGTCGTCGGTGATCCGAATCACGGCGAGTACGACTCCCTCATCACCATCCCCTTGAAAGCTTCCGCACTCGATCTACAAGTGGTATGTAGATGCAAACTCTCTCCCTTGACTCGTTGCTTAGATGAACTCATAGATGGATCTTGGTGAAACCGTAGGAAAAATTTTAATTTTCTGCAACGTTCCCCAACAGTATATTCGTTTTCTCTCCCAACCATCATCTCGCATGGCTGCGCTGTGCATCTCTGTCGCAACCTCGTTGTACAACCATGCTGTGCAGCGTCACGCCACATTGGATCCCCACCTGTCTAGCCATGCACCATCGCCGTAGTGCCCCGTCACTGCGGCACCCACACAGGGTCTGGATGGTGCAACCGCTTATTTCGATCGACACACAGGCGCCGACCAAAAATCCTACACATATGGAATGGTTCTACGGACTCCTCTCTGACCAACCAACACCCCGGATTTCAGCTGGTGGGACCTCTCCTCCCTAATCTTCTCCAGTATACCTAGCCATGAACAGCCCGACCCGGCCTAGCCTGACCTTGTCCACGGGCCGGTCCTGGGCCTAAATTTTGAGCCAAAATGCTGGGCCATGCCTGGGCATTCCATATTAGCGATTTAATGAAGAGGCGTGCCTCCTAAGATTCTTCTGGTGGAGTAAGCTCACGGACGTAGCAAACGAGCCGGCTGCAACTTCAAGAGTAAACTTCTTTGTAAATTGCAATGCAGAGAATTCTTTGCACACACGGGCAAATCTCACGACGGGGAGGGCACAGTTTATGTTTCTCGAGTAAACTTCTTTATAAATTGTAGAAATAATACAGAGAACTCTTTGCATGTTGCCCTCCAGCATCTCTAGGCTCCTCTGTGAGTTCGCGGGGACATGCTAGGGGTGCATGTTTCTCACGACGGAGAGGGGATAGCGTATGTTTCTCGTCTGGCTGGATATGACTTACGTTCTTGGTGATTTAATAAGGAACATAAACATCATTAACACAAATCTCACGGTGCATCACCGTTCAAGACTCATCCATAATCAAATGCATTGTACAATCTTAAAAATCTTAGATCATACAGTGACTAGGAGGGAGGAAGTAGAAATAATTGCACTTCTACAAACAAGCTTAATTTGTACTTGCGTATGGTTCCTATGAACCGGTCGACACCACCAGCTACATAGACCATCTTCACCAAGCTTATCACGCCAATCTGGACCGACCGGCCGCCATGCATGCTGCAGCTTAGTACGCTTCATCTTCCAAGCTTGACCTACATACGATGCTCTCATAACTTCTTCTTAAAGAGCCGCTCGTGCACACCACGCCATCCACGTCGTCCCGCGCCTTCTCCCAAACGGCGTGCGGCACGATCCCGCCGGCCCACACCCCCGGCCGCTAATACGCCTCCTTGCACAGGACGTGTGCGACCTGATTGCCCTCGTGGAAGATGTGCTGGACCTTGTACGCCGTGAAGCACCGAAGCAGCATAAGAATCTCCTCTTGCATGGCCAGAGGTATGCGCGTCTGCGACTCCTCGCCGATGAGGAGCTGCACCAGCATCAGGTCGTCTCCTTCCGCCACCAGCCTGCCGCGGAAGCGACTCAGCGCGAGGTGCAGCCCGCGGATGAGTGCCCTCGCCTCCACTATGCCCACCGTCGAGTGCTCCGTCGGCTCGGCGAAGGCGGCAAGAACGCGGCCGTTGCAGTCGCGGATGGCGCCGCCGATGCTAGCCCGGCCGGATCCGTCGTTGTATACAGATCCGTCAAAATTGAGCTTCAGCCAGCCGGCGGGGGGAGCTTCCCACCTCACCATGACACGGCTGGGGTAGAAAGGGGGAGACAAAGGAGACAAGGAGGTGATGGAGGCGAGCGGCCGATACAAGTTGGCCGGAGATGCAAAGGGGCCCCTGCAGAAGGGAGCGAAGGACGCCGCTGGCGCAGCAAGGCATGCATTGGCTAGCTACTCGTAAAGTTCTAGCGTACACAATCTTTTTTGTGGAACTTTAGGTCAAACCAGTAAAGGACGCTGGCGCAGCACGGCATGCTGGTTCTTGTATATATAGACTTTCGAGCGGGTATGATGCAAAGGCCGGCCGGATTCGGAATCCGACTTCAGCTCGACGGACGAGTTAGTAGGGTAGGCGCTTGTAGGTTTTCAGTTGAGTAGTCCGGTTAGAATAGTAATCCAATTTTTTTTAGCATCAGTACAGACACAAGCGCTCATATACACGCGCATACACTCACCCCTACCCCTATGAGCACCTCCGAGAGACTGAACCGGCATATCATCTATGAGCACCTCCGAGAGACTGAACCGGCATACCATCTTGAGATTTATGAAGCCACCATAGGTGGCCTCGTCGTTGACGGGAACATCGCGAGCACCAGAATTTGAACCCTGGTGGGTTGAGAATACCACAGTCCACCTAACCATCTCAACCACAGACTGGTTTACAGAATAGTAATCCAATTGTAATCTACGTTGCCGGGTGATTAGTCTAGGAAAGTGACGTGCATGGCTAGCATGCCGTAGCTTGCTCGTAGGTTTCCTTCATTGCTAATCCTACACATTAGGTATACTAATCGGACTTGCTCGACCAATTTTTTGTTTTATATTATATTTAATATTTTATTTTTGTTAAACTTTTTTTTTGTTAAATGGTCTAGGGCCATTGGGGAGCTACAAGGTAGACACGGTAGGCTTCGGCTCACCCTGAAATTTCGGACCGGCATATGTACCATGAACAATAGAGATGGGCCGAAGATAAATAAAGATGCCCAATATCTTTGACCAAACAACAACAACGGCCGACGCTAGACACATCGAGCCAGCTCTTCGAGTGACTTCGCTAAAAAGAATGCTCTTCCAGTGACTCCCCTCCCCGATGCCAAATGGCCTCGCCCCGTCCGCCCCTGCTTGCCGCCATCGTCAGTCGCCAGTTGTTGACCGCCCAGAAGGCTCCCGCCTCTCTGTACCGCCCGCCCGACGCCAGCCGCGCAACTGCGCTCCCTGCACACTCCTTTTGATATTCGCAGCAGACACAAATAACCAGCCCTTCCTATTGCCTATGCGCTTGTCGAGGGCGCCTATAACAAACATAGCTATGTTTGGTTCTTGAGCTGTGTGAAGGTAACAATTGTGAAAAATCATCCCGGTGTTTTGCATCATCTGTTCACAACACGTGGCTATTGTGCGCACTCGACCTGATCAAGTAGTGGATGGACCCCGAGTGAGGTGGTCCGATCTAGAGACAAGGTGGTGCACGAGGCATTTGCCCGTAAATTTTGACTCAAACTTCAAGAACAAGAACTAGCTCAAGCTATTCAAGAGGATGTGCATACAAAACACGGATGCCAAGATGGCAACAATCTAAGATGAAATCAATGGACAGGTCAAGCAAACAGCCTTGCTGGAGAGAGAAGATCACAGAGGTCATAGGACGACTATAAATCTATCTCAGTGGATCACCAACAATTCCCTCAATTGTACAACTAGGCGTAGGCTCATGACACCGGGGCTCGCTACGTCATAATGACTAGCTATATTAGAGGTGTACAGTAGCGTGCTTAAAGGTCCGTGATACCTCCCAATCATAACCATGATTAATGAAACTTGGAATTAGATTGTGACATACTTCGTCGATAGAGTCTATGTTACCAATGAACAAGTGGAGATGAACAAGCCATGGTTTGAAAAGATGCCAAAACATATGGACGAGAAATCAGAGAAATCCCGGATGCATGGTTGTAGTCAAGTGGATGCACTTAGGAAGAAGTGGCAATTCATCATATGAGCCAAGTTTGTGAAAGGTCACCACATAGGAGCAAAGGAGCATGTTGTCACCCTTGGACAGTGACGTGTGAGTACACTTGCAACAAGTCCAAACTTCTGTGCTACCCATGTAGTCATGTCCTCTAGGGGGGGGGGAGTAGATCAGAACATCAAAGTCTACCCATACATATCTACTTAGTTTAGCACTTACAATCTATTCAACACCTGGAACTGTGATTTCTTTGCCCAGGGAATTCATGAATCATGAGCACAATAGTGACATGTGGTCACATGGCAGTCAATAGGTTACAGATACGGCGATGATGAGAACCTTCAAGGGACGATGTCCATCTCAGGTCATAGAAACAACATGGACCATAGCTAGTCGGGAGAACCACGTCGGTGTCGCACTTGTAGGGCAGCGGGCACATAGGGTGTGATTGCTCATAGAGAAACAATGACCTCGTGTGATTTAATTTCTAAATGTCGTGATGCAGGCAGCCACTGGCACTTTGTAACTTGGTTTGTTCATCAGAACTGGTTAGAAACCTAGAAATTTAGTCATAGGCTAGGTTGAGTGAACTAAATCATAGCTGTTAGCAGTCTTAAGTATAATACTTGAACCGCTATTACCTTCATATTGGGAAAATGAATTAATTATATGAACCTCCAGTGGAAGAGCTTGATGAAGATTCTTTAGTGGGCTATTATGCATAAACTCACTAGTAGAAAAAGGGTCAAATGTGAGACACATTAGTTCCGGTTTGTAACAGAACCGGCACTAATGTGTCCATTAGTGCCGGTTCCAACGGCTAGGCGGGAGGAGCTCTTTAGTACCGGTTCGTGGCAAAACTTTAGCACCGGTTCGTGCCACGAACCGGTACTAAAGAAAGTGGTGGCAGGATGTTGTCAGAGTGGGGCCCTTCCAGCACCTTTAGTACCGGTTCGTGGCACGAACCGGTACTAAAGGTCGTCCTATATAAACCCTTCGTCCACCCGCACTCTGTTCTTCCCCCTTTCCCCTCTCCCTCTCCTCTGTTCTTTCCTTCTTCCTCTCGAGTTCATCACAAAATTTGCCCCAAATTTGTCAAGATTTGTAGGCCCCCATCCATTCAAATGATCACCAAGGTTAGCAACTTTGTCCTTTCATATCTCATTGCTAGATTAGCTCTTGCATTGGTTTATATAGTGATTAATTGTGGGTTTTAGTAATTTTGGAGGAATTATATGTGGTAGTATTTGATTTATATGCAATTTGAGGTCAAAATAACACTTAGTTTGCATATGTAGGTGTGGTTTACTTAGCGCCTTCTAAATCTTCGTCGTAACCACCGTCGACCGCCCACACCGTCCCGTCGCCGGCACCACCTTGTGGTGAGCCTCTTGTTCATGAAATTTTATACAAAAAATTGATGTTTGTGTGATTTGGATATATAGTTACTCGTATAATAATTATCTTACCCGTACGTTGTTTGTTATACATAGTGCCATGGTTTTGATATCCGTCCCCGTCGGCCCTCGTCCTTGTTATGATTCGAATGTGGTATATTCTCTTTTAAAACTATTTGTTGCATTTCGTGTTTATGACAAATTATGCCCATCAAGTTGACATAGATATTTTTATCTAGGAGGTATGTGAACAGGAAATTCCAACCGACCCTATTGTCGAGAGGTTAAATTTAGTTGAAAGAGAAAACGAGTACTTGAAAGAAAAATTGAAAAGAATTGAGGGGGAGAAGATGGAATTGGAGTTGCATGTTGCCGATGTCGTCGATGATCACAAGATCAAGATGGAGAAAATGCGCTTGAAGATTAGAAAGATTAGAAAATATGCCATCGATAGTGAGGCTTGGTATCATTATGCTGTTGGATCAATTGTTACCTTAGTTGCGATCTTGATCGCATTTGTTGTTGCATTTAAATGCTTTAGCTAGAGAGTTATTTGTTTGTCGCATTTAAGTGTTGTATGAACTTTATGTATGAACTTGTATTAATTTGGTCTATTCGGTGTTGTGTAATGAAGATGAGCCGGCAATGGATGTACGATGACCGATGCTCTCCTCAGTTCGTTGAGGGCGTGCATACTTTTCTGCTTGCGGCTGAGGCAAACAAGCGGGCGGATGGTTTTATGCCTTGTCCATGTCCTGGCTATAAGAAGTCGCAATTACTCTACGTCAAGAACCATTCACGTCCACCTGTTTGAGTCTGGTTTCATGCCCCACTATAATGTTTGGACCAAGCACGGAGAAAGAGGGGTTATGATGGAAGACAATGAAGAAGAAGAGGACGACGACAGCTATCCTGGCCATGGGCTCCCTGAATATGATGATACAACAATGGGGGAAGAAGCTGAGCCGGTAATGCGGGCAGAAGCTGAGCCGGCAATGCGGGAAGAAGCTGAAGAAGAGGCATCAGATGAGCCCGTTGATGTTCTAGGTCGGGCCATTGCCGATGCAAAGAGAAACTGCGCAAGTGATTTGGAGAAGAAGAAGTTGCAGCGCATGTTAGAGGATCACAAAAAATTGTTGTACCCGAATTGCGTAGGTGACATGAAAAAGCTGGGCACCACACTGGAATTGCTGCAATGGAAGGCAGAGAATGGTGTATCTGACAAGGGATTTGGAAAGTTGCTGGTAATGATAAAGGATATGCTTCCAAAGGACAACGAATTGCCTGAGAGTACGTACGAAGCAAAGAAGGCTATCTGCCCTCTAGGGTTAGAGGTGCAGAAGATACATGCATGCCCTAATGATTGCATCCTCTACCGCGGTGAGTATGAGGATTTGAACGCTTGCCCGGTATGTGGTGCATTGTGCTATAAGATCAGCCGTGATGACCCTGGTGATGTCAAGGGCGAGCGCCCCAGGAAGAAGATTCCTGCCAAGGTGATGTGGTATTCTCCTATAATACCACGGTTGAAAGGTTTGTTCCAAAACAAAGAGCATGCCAAGGCGATGCGATGGCACAGAGAAGACCGTAAGAAAGACGGAAAGTTGAGAGTACCCGCTGACGGGTCGCAGTGGAGAAAAATCGAAAGAAAGTACGGGAAGGAGTTTGCAGATGACACAAGGAGTGTATGGTTTTTGGTCTAAGCGCAGATGGCATTAATCCTTTTGGGGAGTAGAGCAGCAACCATAGCACCTGGCCTGTGACTCTATGTTTGTATAACCTTCCTCCTTGGTTGTGCATGAAGCGGAAGTTCATTATGATGCCAGTGCTCATCCAAGGCCCTAAGCAACCCGGCAACGACATTGATGTGTACCTAAGGCCATTAGTTGAAGAACTCTTACAACTGTGGAATGGAACAGGTGTACGTGCGTGGGATGAGCACATGGGGGAAGAATTTGACCTAAAGGTGTTGCTGTTCGTGACCATCAATGATTGGCCTGCTCTCAGTAACCTTTCAGGACAGACAAACAAGGGATACCGCGGATGCACACACTGTTTGGATGATACCGACAGTATATATTTGAATAGTTGTAAGAAGAATGTGTACCTGCGACATCGTCGATTTCTTCCGAGCAGGCATCCCGTAAGAAAGAAAGGCAAGCATTTCAAAGGTGAGGCGGATCACCGGACGAAGCCTCGCCACCGTACTGGTGCTGATGTACATGATATGGTCAAGGATTTGAAGGTGATATTTGGAAAGGGTCCTGGCGGACAACCTATTCCGAAGGACGCTGACGGACGCGCACCCATGTGGAAGAAGAAATCTATATTTTGGGACCTGCCATATTGGAAAGACCTAGAGGTCCGCTCCGCAATCGACGTGATGCACGTGACGAAGAATCTTTGCGTGACCCTGCTTGGCTTCTTGGGTGTGTATGGGAAGACAAAAGATACACCTGAGGCACGGGAGGACCAGCAACGTATGCACGGAGAAGACGACATACATCAGGGTCATGCAAGCTACGCTCTTACCAAAGAAGAGAAGGAAATCTTCTTTAAATGCCTGCTCAGTATTAAGGCACCGTCTGACTTCTCGTCGAATATAAAGGGAATAATAAACATGGCAGAGAAAAAGTTCCAGAACCTGAAGTCTCATGACTGCCACGTGATTATGATGCAACTGCTTCCGGGTGCATTGAGGGGGCTTCTACCGGAAAACGTTCGATTAGCCATTGTGAAGTTATGTGCATTTCTCAATGCAATCTCTCAGAAGGTAATCGATCCAGAAATCATACGAAGGTTACAGAATGATTTGGTGCATTGTCTTGTCAGTTTCGAGTTGGTGTTCCCACCATTCTTCTTCAACATCATGACGCACGTCCTAGTTCACCTATGCGAAGAGATTAATGTTTTGGGTCCTGTATTTCTACACAATATGTTCCCCTTTGAGAGGTTCATGGGAGTCTTAAAGAAATATGTTCATAACCGTGCTAGGCCAGAAGGAAGCATCTCCAAGGGCCATCAAAATGAGGAGGTCATTGAGTTTTGTATTGACTTTATTCCTGACCTTAAGCCGATTGGTGTTCCTGAATCGTGGCATAAGGGCAGACTGGATGGAAAAGGCACGCTAGGAGGGGAACAAATAATATGTATGGACGGACATTCTCTCATTGAAGCACACTCCACAGTTCTACAGAATTCCGCCTTGGTGGCTCCGTATATGGATGAACACAAGAATTTGCTACGCTCCAAACACCTGGAGCGGTCTGATGACTGGATTACACGTGAACAAACCAGGAGGTTTGCCAGCTGGTTGCAGACACGTACCATGCATGACACCTCTATTGAAGGTGACCTGTACTTGCTGTCCCAGTTACCATCTTCGAATATAATGACTTTCAAAGGGTACGAGATAAATGGTAATACATTTACACGATCGCCCAAGATAAGAAGAGCACCAACCAAAACAGTGGTGTCCGCTTTGATGCAGAAACCAAGATGGGAAAGGAAACATATTATGGTTATATACAGGTACATTTTACACGATCACCCAAGATAAGAAGAGCACCAACCAAAACAGTGGTGTCCGCTTTGATGCAGAAACCAAGACGGGAAAGGAAGCATATTATGGTTATATACAGGACATATGGGAACTTGACTATCGACGTGGTTTAAAGGTCCCTTTGTTTCAGTGCAAATGGGTCAATATGACACGAGGCGGGGTAACGGAAGACCCGCAGTACGGAATGACAACAGTGGATCTCAACAATCTTGTGTATGCAGACGAACCATTCGTCCTAGCCAATGATGTGGCACAGGTTTTCTATGTGAAGGACATGTCTACCAAGCCAAGAAAAAGAAAAGATAAGGAAGCGAATGCATCGTACGATGAGCAAAAGCGGCACATAGTTCTTTCTGGGAAGAGAAACATCGTGGGAGTGGATGACAAGACAGACAAGTCAGAAGATTATGAAAAGTTTGATGAAATTGCTCCATTCACAGTGAATATTGACCCGAGCATCCCATTAAATGATGAAGATTTTCCATGGTTACGGCGCAAAGGGACACACGCGAAGAAAAAGTTTCACAACCAAAGATCTGGGATGCGATCGGCTTCACTATCATCACTTTCTTCTGTATTTCACACCCAGAGGGGAATCTCTGTAATAGTTAGGGTAGTTATGTGTTTTGGCATTTGAAACGCGAAGAAATTTTATGTGCAAACAAATTCTTTCATGCCTTTACTGATTTTTAAAGTTAAGTTATTCACAAACTAGTGATTCACACTAATTTCAAATAATTCAAAATTTAAACTATTCAAATTTGAAAACTACGGGCACTAACAGAAAGTTTGTAATTTTTTGTACCTAAAGCAAAAATATTCACAAAGAAACTCTAAATACACAAAAAAACAACACAAAAATAAAAAAAGCAAAAAAATAATAAAAAAAGCCCGCCTACTAGGCCAGAGCGGCCTGCATACGACTAGAAACCCAACCTGTCGTTGGGCCAGGATGCAGGCCCGCAAAGGCCAAGTGGGCCCACAGGGCAGCAAAGAACACGTAGGCCCAGTAAGCCTGCTTTGGAGAGGAGCTCGAGAGAGCGACCACACGGGGGTTTATAAACCAGTGCGGTCACCCCTCGGCTAGCGAGGTGGGACTAAACTTGCCGCACCGCACCTGCGCCAGCGCACCCCCTTTAGTATCGGGTCGTGGCACAAACCGGTACTAAAGGGGGGGCCTTTAGTACCGGTTTGTGCCACCACCCGGTACTAAAGGGGGTCGCTTCCCGCCGCTTGGGCTGGCCAAAACTAGCCTTTAGTACCGGTTGGTGGCTCCAACCGGTACTAAAGGTGCCTTCTATATATACAACACTTCGAAAATTTTTATTCTCCCTCTGTTTCTTCCTCTGTTTCCCCATTGAAGCACCACCCGCCCCGATCGATCGACGCCGTGACCGCCCCTGTCGTTGTCCCCGTCGCCGCCCCCGTCACCGTCGCCGCCCCCGTCCCCGTCACCGCCCCAGGCCTGTCCCCGTCGCGCCGTCCCT
>NC_041391.1:630694504-630711650 GCF_002162155.2 Triticum dicoccoides
GCGCCGTCCCTGCGTTGCCGCCCCCGCGTCACGCCCCGGCCCGTCGCTGCCCCCGGCCGTCGCCTCGCCGTCGCCGTCGCCCCGCTGTGAGCTCTCCCCCTCTAACCCCTCTCCCTCGCCCCCGGCGGCCACCATGGGCGCCGCCCCTCACCGAGCCCATACACACACACAAGCATGATGAACACACACACACACACACATATGTATGAATGCATGTATATATTAGTATATACATATTTTGTATGTTTAATTAGTTTAGATTTTTTAGATTATTGTTTTTTCACTAGTATATATGTATGAATGCATGTTAGATGGATATAATTAGTGTTTAATTAGTATGGAATTTTTTTATATAATGTTGTTTTTCTGTTTTTTAATGGATGTATAGAAGTTGTTTTTTCTGTTTTTAGTGTTAGATGCTTAATTAGTATGAAATAGCATATAGAATTTTGACATATGCAATGATAGCATAATTAGTGTTATATAGAAATGTTAGTTATCAAAATCCAATCATTAAAAAAATGTTACTTTTTGCGGGCATATAGCTAGTATTTGTTCTCGACGATGCCTGGCCCGCATCCTCGCCGTCGACCCTTCCGCGACGATGTCCGGCTGACCCATGTCCGGGACTGGGCTCCGCCGGGCTGGCACTGGAAGGTGCTGCCTGGAGGGGCGCGCCGCTTGATGAGGAACCTGGCCCCGGGTCCCATCGTTGACCCTGATCTCGTTTGGTGGCGTTCGCGTGGGCCAGTTTCGGCGCGGAGGGAGCCGGCCCAGCCGGAGGTGGTACGTCGCCGTGTCAGGGAGGAGGACGAGCACGTCCATCGCTACATGGTTGCGTTAGAGGGAGGCAGGTTCTCCAATACCTGGCAGTTTCTTCAGGGATCTCACTTCAGCTATGATCCTGTGAGGGTTCCTTCTCTTTGGGTGTCCACCGCCCGCGCCGCAGGAACCGCGAGTGTCCTAGATTCTTCTGTAGTATTCGATCTTTATTAGCTACCTAGCCAATGATGTATTCGATATTATATCTATTATTCGAGATGATGTATTCGAGATTATATCTATTATTCGAGACGATGTATTCGAGATTATATCTATTATTTGAGACGATGTTTTCGAGATTATATCTATTATTTGAGACGATGTAATTTGAATACTAAATTGTTTTATATTTCTTTTGGATTAGTTAAATAAAAGCTATGGCGGACAATATCGGCAGAGAGGGAGAACAGGCCATGTTCGATATGATACGCCATCCTCACGGGCCAGATGATGATCAGAATGAAGAAGATTATGACGGCTCCGAATTTCTAAACAACACCGGAGAGGGTGATATGATATTCGATCGCGACGACCGAATTGATGAAGTCATGAACTATGATTATGATGATGACGAAGAAAATGTTGATCTTGAAACAACAAAGACCGGCGAGGTATATATATTTATATAAGCAGGCATCTGGTGATCATCACATGTTTTAAATGACTTGAAGATATATTAACGAATCGATCTTTGTTCTTTCAGCCATCCGGATCAAGCAAATCTTCAGGCAAAAGGACGAAACGAGGCCCGAACAAAAAGTTGAAGGAGGGCGTAAAGTACAATATCGAGGCAATCAGACCTAATGGCGAACCATTAGCGCCTAAGAAGATTGCGGACAAGTTCGTTCATCAGTGCGGAGTTCTTGTGAAGGACCAACTCCCGATCTCCCTTCAAGAATGGAGAGAGCCAGCAAAAGACAAAAGACAAAAAGACAAAAAGACAAAGAGGACATTGCTCCACGTCCAGATGTTACTTTTGTCAACAAAAAACAAAAAGATCTGCTTTGGGATACTCTCATGGAACATTTCACCCTACCAGATCATTTCACAGAAGCAGATGTGCAGAAAGTCAAGGACGCTACTCTTAGGAAGATGGCGGTTGCATTCAAGAACCACAAGAATCGTGAATGGGACAAGTACGTCAAGGGAGGAAGGAAGACTCCAGTATTCGAGGGAACACTAGAGAACCAACGTGCTCATTGGGACGATTTCGTGAAATTCAAGGATTCAGAATTAGCTAAGGAACGGTCGAGAATAAACAAAAAGAATGCCGAAAAAAGGATAAGTTCCATAAGCTGGGGCCAGGTGGCTATGCGGTGGCAATGCCTAAGTGGGATAGGTCTGAGAAAGAGATGGAGGATGCAGCTGTCACTCCGGTTACTAAGAGCTGGCCCCCCCAGGGTCAGGACTTCGTTCTATGCGCATGGGGGGGGAGTTGCACCCGAAGACAGGCAATGTTTCGACGAGGGCAAGTCTGAAGGGAGCCGACGATGCGATACTTGTTGCAATAGAAGTGGCACGATCGGGGGTGTTCCAGCCCAACAGAGAGAACGACGAGCTTACGCGTGCCCTGGGAAATCCTGAACACCCGGGAAGAACACGAGGCAAGGGCGCTATTCCGTGGTATGAGGGGTTTTCAGACTGGAACACCGACTATAGAACCCGTGCGAGAAAGAAGATTGCGGAGGAGAAGAAGAGGAAGATGGAGGAGGAGCAGAGGTAGCGGGACTATGAACGCCTTCAAGGCCTAGAAGCAAGTCAAGCAGAATTGGCAGTCAAATTCCAGCAGTAGCAGGAGCAGATCGACTCACTTACCCAACAAAGGGGGTCTTAGCAGCTGCAACAGCTAGCGAATGATCCAGCATTGGATAGCACTGCCCCATCCATGCCGAGAAGCAGCGTGGGTTCCGCCTCGGATGATGCAATGCTGGATAGATACCCCGTGGATGACATCACGGAGAACACTAACTGCGAGCTACACGTCAAAATGAAGAACATACCCATTAAGGTGGCGGATGTCATTGCTTTTACAAATCCCCCCGAGGCAACCTTCCATTGCAACCCGATTCCAGCGGGCTATGCTCGTGTCTTGGTTGATGAGGTGGTGGACCCATATTCGAAGCTACAACTTGACATTCCTGGAGGTGACGGCGAGCACTTTCTCGGAGAGGCCAAACATCGTATCATCCTATGGAAAAAGGATTGCATCATCTTTCGAAGTCCACAGACACCGCGTCAGCTGACTCCTCGTCGAAGTCCGCCACCGAGTCAGCAAACACCCGCTCCTGCAAGTCCACCAAGTCCGGCAAAGTGTCAGACCACTCCTCCTCCAAGTCCGGCAAAGTGTCAGGCCACTCCTCCTCCTCCAAGTCCGCCACAGCGTCAGACGTCCACTCCTCCTCCAAGTCCGGCACAACCTCAGGCCACTCCTCCTCCAAGTCCGGCACAGCTTCAGGCCACTCCTCCTCGTCCAACTCAGCCCCGTCAGCCGTCTCCGCCACCTCAGCAATCGCAGAAGAGACACCCCGTAGCTATGGTGCGTAGCGTACGAGTCGGGGTAGTACCGGAAGTACAGGTGGAGGCAAGCGATATAAATATGGTCCAAGCCTCACGCCTCTTCCGTAGAGGCCTTATGACAAGTCCGAGGAGGAAAATGCAGCCATATCGAAGGCCGAGGTGGAAGCCCATTTTGCACCGAAACCGCCACCGCCGCTAAGGGAGAAAGTGCCTGAGGAAACGATTGACCACTTCATTCGTCTCAACCACCAGCTCCAAGCCTGTTGACACAGACTATGAGCGCCACATAAGGAAGTTAAATCGAGCACGTCTACGTAAGGAGGCGAGCTCGGGATCGAGCAAACAACAAGAAGCTGTCAAAAAATGCGGGAAGACCATTCCCCAGCTGGGAGAATAGGCGGCGCAATCGATCCCCTCGCTTGTTGTGCCAACAACACGTGACAGTACGCGCACCCAATATTATTGTGGGCAAACAGTTTATGTTCCCGAGGTAGGCAATGTGGTAATAACCAAGGACCATATAATGCAGGCTGAAGTTCTCAACATTACTATTGGACAACTCCTTGAGATCGAGCCCATGCCTGTGCTTAGAGAGGATGAAATAAAACGGAAATATGTCCGGGGCCAACCTTTGGTCGAGCCAGACAAGGTCAAGAACCTCCCAACGAGAATGTATGAATTGCATCAATGGTACATGAACATTACCAAGATTTCAGATCGATTGTCCCTCATGGTGAATGTCAAGGAGGAGCATTACTTCCATGAGAAAGCTCTGTCGGTTGAGTATTCTGAACTGTTTCAGTTATACAATCAAGACGCACTCGACAAATCTATCGTCAGTTGCTATTGTCTGTAAGTGATTTCTTTCTGTAATTTAAGTCTCAAGCTAGCTGTAGTGATCCTTTTGATCAATCATTACCTGTAATTATCCTCACTATATTCTTTTCTGTGGTATTATGCAGGATGAAGATGTATGAAATGAGAAAAGGTGGACGCTTTGGCATTGGGTTCATTGACCCAAACACCGTTAATGAATACACATGGATAATAAATCCACATCATGAAAAGGCCGTAGAGGACAACATGCTAGAGTTCTTGAAGCGCCTCAAATACAATGAAGATATACTACTTCCTTACAACTTCCAGTGAGTCACACTGTCTTGTACTACAAATTCTTTGTTTTTGCCTACTAGCTAGCTACATGTTTTTGCTTACATATGCCCGCTTAATTAAGACATGCAAACGTGTGTGCATGCAGATTTCACTGGATCTTGTGTATCATTGAAGTTGACGCCGGAATAGTTGAAATACTAGACTCACTACTCAAAGAAAATACTGACTATAACATCTTGTTTGGGATAGTCAACAGGTAATTTCAATCATTATTAACTATATATCTCGGCCTATTTAGTTCGTCATTTCATGATATGAACTATTTAATAACCCCTTTATTCATTTTCTTTGTTGGCGGGCAGGGCTTGTGCAAGGTTCATCAGCGTCACGGAAGGCGAATGGAAAAAAAGCTTAAATGGTTTCGACCCAAGGTAAGTAATTAGGTAGTACTAGCTAGCTAGCTAGCTGCCATCTCTTTAATTATCATGCTTGATTAATTATTATCTGATCAAATTCCATTCTCGTAAAGGCCCTGAAGCAGGCGCAAGGGACTGATCTGTGTGCATTCTGCGTTTGCGAGAACATTCGCATGATGGCATCCGAAAGGAGCAGATCTCAAAGACAGGAATGTGTACGCTTGTCAGAACACTATTCACAATTTTTACACCATTATCGATATCTAGTCACACAACTAATACACATGCATATTGATCTCCTTCTTAACAGTTCAGAGAGGTGCGGGAGAAGCTCCTAGAAACGGAGCGCGTTGAAGCACTTCAAGAGGAAATAGCGGGATTTTTGCTCGACCAGGTCATAAATCCGAAGGGAGAAAACTATTACCCGCTACCGCCCCCATGAAAACCACTTCCAATTGTCATCGTGCTCCGAAGGCACCAATTAGGCTAATGCCACTGGCTCCGAAGGCAACATGCATATGTAGGAGAAATTGTATATAGCTATACATGTGTGTATGTGTGAATTAATTAATATGGTGGTTTGTGAGACATTGATGATATATATATGCATGATTGGTTCTACTAGAAATTCTATATATATATATATATATACATAACGTGTACAATGTGTAGTATTGTAAAATACCAGCAAACGAAAACGAATTAAAATGGAAACACAAAATTAAATGAAAAAGAAATCATAAAACTAAAAACCCCCCAAACCTTATAGTACCGGTTGGTCTTACCAACCGGTACTAAATGGCTCCAGGCCCCCGGAGCTGGCTCGTGCCACGTGGTTGCCCTTTAGCACCGGTTCGTGCTGAATCGGTACTAAAGGGGGGGGGATTTAGTGCCCACACTTTAGTGCCGGTTATGGAACCGGCACTAAAGGGCCTTACGAACCGGTGGTATTGCCCGGTTCTGCACTAGTGACTCTAAGAAATCTTTGATATTCAAACCTAATAATCCTAATAATTAGGGGTAATTTTCCTAGAGTAGGGGGGGGGCAATGGCCCCCATAAAGCTCCGCCATTGTGAACCTCTACGTTACTTATTGAGAATGCAACTTCAGCTGTTGAGCATTTGGTGTAGAACTAGAAAAAAATGCCCTCGTGTTCTGCAACAAAATGTTTCACTGACTGGGTTTAACATTGCTCTTACAGTGATGGGTTTTTCTTTGCCGTCAAGGAAGTATCATTGATTGACCAAGGAATCAATGCAAAAAACAACACATCGTCCAGCTTGAGCATGTAAGTTGTGGGTTATGACATGCTAGAGCAATTGTTTCGCTTACACTGCCTTAAACATTATGTTTGTTATCACTGTCTTGGTTATATCATCAACTGAGATCAGTTGTGAATCATTGGTTTCAGGAGGTACCCCTCTTGAGTCGTTTGGAGTATGATAATATTGTTCAATATTATGGAACAGACAAGGTAAAATTATGGCAATATTGTTCGGCCTAGTTACTTATGGCTTGTAAAATCATTATAGTATAATAATTATTTCCTCGGTGTACTTTTCATTACATTCTGTTATTTTCCCTTCTGGGAATTGCATATTTGAGATTTAGCCCATGTAGAGATTTGCCAGCTAAATTTTCTTTTTCCTGCTTTCTCCGACTAAATGATATTTGTGTGATATAAACTGCTGATTCTAGATCTTTACACTAAATCTAGTCGGATGGATGTTTTGCAGGAAGATGGCAAATTGTATATTTTTCTTGAACTTGTGACCCAAGACTCTTTGGCGGCTTTGTATCAAAAATATTGTTTACAAGATTCACAAGTATCAGCATATACAAGGCAGATTTTGAATGGTTTGAACTATCTACATCAGCGAAATGTGCTGCACAGGTGAATATTAGAATGCATTGTTTGGTATATATATATTTTTCTGTATTATATTTCTCGCTGGCCATTTAGAGCCTATTCATTGCTGGATCACCAGGGACATTAAATGTGCAAATATCCTTGTTGATGCAAATGGTTTAGTCAAATTGGTAGATTTCGGGCTTGCGAAGTAGGTACTTAATCCATCAAACACATGATGTATTAGCAATTTATCACAATACTCCATTTTGTACCGACTCTTTCTAATCTGCCATTCCGCGGATGTCAATTTTGAGCCAGGCAAGATCTGGCAAGGGAACTGTTTTCTGGATGGCCCCCGAGGTTAGTTTATGAAGTTGAGCTATTGTGCCTTTTCTACATCATGTTGGTCGTACTTTTTCTTGAAAGAAAGGCATCATGTTGTTCTTACTCACATTCAGAGTGTGTGTACAATTACACTTGAGCATATTTGTGCCTGAGCTAACAAATTTGCTTGTACATAGGCTGGCAAGTCTTTCGTCCTTTTCCTCATTTCATCTCTTCTACTTCATCCGTCCAGAATTAGGAGGAAGTATAAGATGTTTTGAATATTTCAATACGGATGGCCTCCACTCCCACCACCAACCACACCCCCTCTGATCCCTCCCCAGCCACCAACCCCCACCCCTCCCCATCGTCCTAGCTCCCCTGCCGATCCAGATCGAGAGCTGCTAACTGCCGGTGCTGAGGATGAAGACGGAGACTCTCGCGCGCACTCCGAGAGTTGCCTGGATCCTCCCTCCGCTCAAGCTGCCACCACCTCCAGATCGGCTCCCCCTGAACTTCATGCCGCTGGTGGTGACCGGCGCATTGCAGGCATCTACGGAGAAGGGGTGGGTGGAGGTCGGGGGACAGCATCGCCGAAGGTTGGAGAAGCTATCTGCCCCGCCCCGCAAGAAGGAGACCGACAGTGCCCTCGCTTTCAAGCGGAGAGCTTATGGGCTCTGCTTCTAATGCTTGACAGAGGACCACTTCGTCGCCGACTGTCGTGGGCCTGTCACCTGCCTGGGCTGCGGTCGCTCTGGCATCGCGAGCGTAGCTGTCTGGACCACCTCCCTGCCAGCCATGGTCATCTCCTCAGCGCCCTGTTGCCGCCGACTGCTCCTCGCCTCCCCAAGCACCCGCTCCCAGCTCCTTCACTGCGGTTGTAGAAGCGTTCGTGGGCCTCTATTGTTGCTGCTCTGACTTGGCTCGTTCAAGGGGTCCCTTGTAGCACTTCTGGCGCCCCTTGATCAGGTCTTTCCGACCCCGACGAGTCGACCTTGGCTGCTGATTTGGGGCTGCTGAAACCCCTCTTTGCAGCTCAGACCGAGGTGCTGCATGCCGAGTTGCAGTCTCTGGTTACCGCTCGTGTGGAGGAGGTCGTTCAACCCCTCCGTGACATGGCCGTTGGTTTGCAGGGTTGGGCGGCCCAGGTCTCGGGCCTCTTAGAGCGGCTGGAGGCTATCAGTGGCAAACTTGTTGATTTGCCGGCCTTCAATCAGTGTCTTGAGGCGCGAGAGGGAGGGAATATGGAGAACGGTGGGGGATCTTCTTCCTTGGCGCCTTTGGATTTGCCTCCTCCCTGGTGCGAGCATGATGAGACGGCGCCCTTTGTTGTTGCCGATGGTAAGGATGTCAGTGATGCGGGAGTGGCCGGGTGCTCGTTTGAGGTTCTGACAACTATGGCGCTACCTGCAGATGTTCTTCATGTGGTGGATGTAGTTCTACACGAGATGGTAATTCAAGGTGAGGAGGAGCAAGCTAAGTGTAAGGGCATATTTATCCCTAAGGTGTTTTGGTGATTGATGACAATGCCTTTGCGGACTAATCGTGTGCGTTGAGCTTTTCAGAGATTCATCCTTTGGCACGAGATGATTCCCTCCCCTTTCAAGACGTTTCAGCTCTTTCGTTTCTATGTTGGTGGACTAGTTTCGTAGGAGTCACCGTACTATCAAGAGGGGATCCGCTTTGGTAAGGCTAGGGTGGAATCAACACGTACACATCCTTATCGCACCCGCTGAACCTTCCTGCTTCAATGGAGTACTATTTCCCCCCTCTGTTTGCTTTGTCTGGTCCCAATGGTAGTACCGCGGGCCACAGCGGTAGTACCGCCCAAGCACAACAAGCGGTAGTACCGCTCCTCAGCGGTAGTACCGCTTGGAGCCTTCCGCCGTAGTACCGCTGCGGCTCCGTGCTCCTACCGCCTCGACTCGAGGGCCCCTTTTCTCGTGTCGGGTTTTGCGGCACTAGCTGTGGCAGTAGAGGCGGTAGTACCGCTCCCAAGCGGTAGTACCAGCCTTTCCACCGCGATAGTACCGCTCAGGGTCCAGGACCTCGCTCCTTTCCTTTGCATGTCAGTACCGCTAGGTGGGACGGTAGTACCGCTGGCTTAGCGGTAGTGCCGCCCACCCCAGTGGTAGTACCGCTCTCTGTGGGGCTGCTTGGGGGTAACGGTTGGATTGTTCCCCCCACTATATAAGGGGGTCTTCTTCCTCAAAGTTGACCTACCTCTTCCCCCAAAAGCTCCATTGTTGCTCCAAGCTCCATTTTCGCCCGATCTCTCTCCCTAGCCAATCAAACTTGTTGATTTGCTCGGGATAGGTTGAGAAGGCCCCGATCTACACTTCCACCAAGAGAAATTTAATTCCCCCCAGTAATCCCTAGTGGATCTTGTTACTCTTGGGTGTTTGAGCACCCTAGACGGTTGAGGTCACCGCGGAGCCATAGTCCATTGTGGTGAAGCTTCGTGGTGTCGTTGGGAGCCTCCAATTAAGTTGTGGAGATAGCCCCAACCTTGTTTGTAAAGGTTCGGTCGCCGCCTTCAAGGGCACCAATAGTGGAATCATGGCATCTTGCATTGTGTGAGGGCGTGTGGAGAATACGGTGGCCCTAGTGGCTTCTTGGGGAGCATTGTACCTCCACACCGCTCTAACGGAGACGTACTTCCCCTCAAAAGGAAGGAACTTTGGTAACACATCCTCGTCTCCATCGGCTCCACTCTTGGTTATCTCGTACCTTTACTTGTGCAAGCTTATTTGTGTTGTATCCCTTGCTTGCTTGTGTACTTATTGTTGTTGCATCATATAGGTTGTTCACCTAGTTGCATATTTAGACAACCTACTTTGATGCAAAGTTTAATTTGGTAAAGAAAAGCTAAAAATTGTTAGTTGCCTATTCACCCCCCTATAGTCAACTATATCGATCCTTTCAATTGGTATCAGAGCCTCATCTCTTTATTAAGGACTTTTCCATCCGAAGAGTATGGTTGACACCATAGACGGTGGGGAGGAGCACTCTGGTGTGAATCCGATCTCGTCTACGGGTGATGGGGGAACCACGGTGTCCCATGAGGAATTCAATGTGGCTTTGGACACATTGAAAACCTCCATGTCAACCGAGGTTGAAAGCATGTTTAATAAATTCTTAGAAGGACTTAAACTATCTACCTTGTCGTTGAAAGTGGGTAATCCCACAGACGAGGTGACGGATGCTAACTCCGACAAGGGGGAAGCTACTAGTGAAAAGTAACCTTCTACTAGTGGTAGAAATGGCACCATCATCTTTGCCCATGTGGCACCTCCAGTTTATGGAGGACCGATTCCTTCTACTCATTTAAATCATGCCGGACCTCCTCCTAAGATTGTGAAAAATGAGGACTTTGATTCTTGGGTGTATTGCTTCAAGCGTCATTTAAATCATGTGAATACTAACCTTTGGAGAATCATTGAAGAAGGTTTTCATCCACATGACCGAAGCAACTTCACCCCTAGAGAAGCCGTGGACCATCAATTCAATGAGAATGCTCTCTGCATCATTCAAGATGCAGTTCTTCCCGAAGGTCTCCCTCATCTTCGACCCTACGCCATGGCCAAAGACGCATGGCATTGCGTTGTTTCCCTCTATAAGGGAAGTGCAAGCATTCAACGCTCCAACTATGAAGTGGTGCAAGATGAAGCCGATGAGTTTGCAATGAAAGAAGATGAAGAACCTCGTGAGCTCTTCCGGAGAGTCACCAAACTTGCGGTCTCACTCCGAGATCATGGGAGCAAGGACACGGATGACAATTGGATCAAGCGCAAGTTTCTTAAAGCAATGATTCCTTACCACAAGGCCTTGTCCTCCGTCATCCGTCAAAGACCGGACTTCCACTCCTTGACCTCAAACAAAGTGTTGGATGAGTTTGTGGCAATGAGGATCTTGGACAAGACCGCCAACAATGCGGTGTTGCGCTCACAAAGGGTAAAGAAGCCCAACCTTGCCTTGAAGGTCAAGGTTATTGTGGAAGAAGAGGAAGAAGAGGAAGATGAGGAGAGCAACCCCGAAGATACAAAATATGACTATCATGAACACATGGCTCTTGCGTCAAGGCAATTTTGGAGCAAGAAGAACACAAGGCCCAACTTCAACAAGAACAACTCAAGTGGGCTCAAGGGCAAGCAACGTGTGAGAACATGTTACAATTGTGGCAATGTGAGCCATTTTGTTGTGGATTGCCCTTACAAGAAGCGGGAAGACAATGGTGGCAAGCTCATCCAAAAGGACAAAGCCAAGTCCTTCCCCAACAAGAACAACTTCACCAAAAAGACTCCTACTCGAGGGTTGGTGGTTCAAGAAGAATACCATGAGGATGACAATGATGAAGAAGATAATGAAGCCATGGCCATGGCCTCCGTAGCCATTGCCACAACTCCACGGGTGTCCCTCTTCAACTCACGCAATGAGAACATCACCGCCAAGTGTCTCATGGCTAAAGCCACCAACAAGGTAACCCCCAACATCAAAACCACCATCATTACTAATCCCTCCTTGATGGATGGCATTGATGAAAGTGAGGGGTCTAATGAGGAAGTGAATGAATTTGAGTCTTTTATGAGTAAGCTCAAGGGCAAATCCAAGAAGCACTTTGTTGCTCTCTTGGAACAACTTGGTGAAGCCAATGACATGATCGAGGCTCACGAAGAAACCATCTCTAAGATGGAAGGTCATAGTCGTGACTATGCCGATGAGATATCGGATCTCTCTAATGCTCTTGAGGAAGAGCGTGAGCATGATTTGGCTCTTGAGGAGTCACACAATGATGACCATGCTAAGTTAAAGAAAGATCTTGATCATGCTCTTGTTGTGTCTCGTGTGCTATCTTCCGAGAAGGCTAAACTTGGTGTTGACCATGCTAGACTCAAGGAGGAGTTTGATTTGCTTGACAAGGCCCAAAAGGTCTTAAAGGGTGCTCATGCTAGCCTCAAGGAGTCTCATGCTCAACTCCAAGTTAAGCTAACCAAAGAAAAGGCCACCTTGCCTCATATGGTATTAATTGATAATGCAAATGCCACTAACCCGTGTTGTGAGCATGTTCATCTTGTGGAGGAGAATTCCAAGTTGAAGGATCAACTTGAGAAAGGCCTTGTGACATGCATTCAAGGTGATAAGAACCTCAACGACCTTTTGAGCAATCAAAAGGAAGTTGTGGCCAAGGAGAGAGTTGGGTTCGCACCCAAGTCCAAGAACAAGAAGAAGAACGACAAGACCAAACGACCTCCTCCTCTCAAGAAAACCTCTGTGAAAGAGGGAGAGGGTGCTCCTAAGGAGAAGAAGAAAAATGTGAAGGGTGGTGATGTCAAAAAGGGCAAAACCACCTCCTCCAACAAAGCCGGCGACTTTAACCCTTCTTATGTGTTGTGCCATGCTAGTGATGGGCATGTTTATGCTAAATTTGTTGGTTCTCCTTATGAGTACATTGAATGGTCTGTTTGGGTTCCTAAGACCCTTGTTACTAACATCAAAGGACCCATTACTAAATGGGTACCTAAAACCAAGCATTGATCTCTTGTAGGTGTTTGCTTCCGGTGGGGGATCATGGTTGCTCGATAGTGGAGCAACAAATCATATGACTGGGAGCAAGGACTTGGTGGTGGACGTGCAAAAGATCCCATATATGCCCACCAATGTCGAGTGGGGTGATGCCTCATCTTCTAAGGTATTGGGTCTTGGCAAGGTTGTCATTTCTCATGATCTAACGATCGAGAAAGTCATGCTTGTTGAGTCCCTTGCGTACAATTTACTTTCTGTTTGTCAACTTGCACTCATGGGCTTTGCCACTTTCTTTGATATTGATACCGTGGCCCTCTTGTGGAGCAAGACTCTTAAAGTATCCTTCGTTGGGCATGTCGAGAATGGTCTCTATGTGATTAACTTTTCGGAGCGACCCACTAAGACCGCGACATGCCTAATTGCTAAAGTTGATGTGGGATGGCTCTGGCATCGCCGTTTAGCCCACGTCAGTATGAGATCTTTGCAAAGCCTTCTCAAGGGGGACCATGTCCGTGGACTAACAAATGTTAGTTTTGCCGAAGATCGTTCTTGCAGTGCTTGTATCGAAGGAAAGCTTCATGAGAAGGCTCACCCTCCCTCGACTATCATCTACTCGAAGAGACCCTTGGAGCTCCTTCACATGGACCTCTTTGGGCCTCCATCCTTTGATAGTCTTGGGGGTAGAAAGTATTGCTTGGTGATTGTGGATGATTATTCGAGATACACTTGGGTATATTTCTTCAAGAGGAAGAGTGAAACTCAACAAACCGTCATCGACTTTGCAAATGAAGCTCAGCGTCAACATGATGCAAAGATCTTGACAATAAGAAGTGACAAGGGCACCGAGTTCAAGAACTACACCTTGGATGAGTTTCTTGGTGATGAGGGGATCAAGCATCAATATGCTGCACCATATACCCTTCAACAAAATTGTGTCACGGAGAGGAAGAACCGGACGTTGATGGATGCGGCAAGGACCATGATGGCGGAGTTCAAGTCTCCATACAACTTTTGGGCTGAAGCCATGAACACAGCATGTCATGCATCCAATCGGCTCTATCTCCGCAAAGGCTTGAACAAGACTCCTTATGAAATACTAACCGGTAACATGCCAAACCTCAAGTACTTCTGGGTGTTTGGGTGTAAGTGTTTCATTCTCAAGAAAGGTGTTCGTTTGTCTAAATTTGAGGCTAGAGCCTATGAGGGCATATTTGTTGGTTATGCTACAAACTCTCATGCTTACTGTGTTCTCAACAAGTCCACCGGACTCATTGAGGAGACGTGTAACGTGGAGTTTGATGAAAATAACGGCTCCCAAGTGGAGCAAAGTGGTACTTGTGATGTATGTGATGAAATTCCTCCCCAAGCTATAAGAAGAATGGGTGTGGGTCATATCCTACCCATTGAGGAACCCCTTGTGGCCGAAGGAGAAGGACAATGCTCCACTCAAGTGGAGCCATCACCAACCCAAGACCCACACGCTTCCGAAGAACAAAGTGAAGGCCCTCAACCTCGTGAACAAGACCAAGGGCAAGATCAACCTCAAGATGGCGGTGAACCACCAAATGATGCCCAAGGTCAAGTTCTCCCCCTCGAGCAAGTTCAAAATCAAGAGTAAGCTCAAGATCTAGAACAAGCTCAAGACGACGCTCAAGATAATCAAGTTAATCCTCCTCCTTCCACATCCGAGGAGGAATTAGAGCATCGTGCCGTGAAGATTGCTTCCAAGCTCACCACACAAGGTCATCTCATGGAGAACGTGGTTGGAAGCCTAAGAAAAGGGGTAAGCACTCATAGAAAATTAGCAAACTATTGTGAACATCACGCATTTGTCTCTTGTATTGAACCCCAAAAGGTCTATGAGGCGCTCGAAGATTCGGATTGGCTCAATGCCATGCATGAAGAACTCAACAACTTCGAGTAAAACAAGGTGTGGAGATTGGTGCCAAGGCCGTCGGGGAACCACAACGTCATTGGAACCAAGAGGATTTTCAAGAACAAGCAAGATGCTCATGGGAACATCATTCGCAACAAGGCAAGATTGGTAGCACAAGGCTACTCCCAAGACGAGGGTATCGACTACGGTGAAACCTTTGCTCCCATTGCTCGTCTTGAATCCATTCGTTTGTTGATTGCTTATGCTTCCCATCACAACTTTAAGTTACAACAAATGGATGTGAAGAGTGCTTTTCTTAATGGTCCTATTAATGAGTTGGTTTATGTCAAGCAACCCCCCTGGGTTCGAGGATCCCTACTTCCCGGATCATGTGTATCAACTCGATAAGGTACTCTATGGCCTTATGCAAGCCCCACGTGCGTGGTATGACCACCTTACCAAGTTGTTACAAGATCCTAAATTTGAGGTTGGGCAAATCGATCCCACTCTTTTTACTAAGAAGGTCAAAGGGGAGTTGTTTGTATGCCAACTATATGTTGATGATATTATCTTTGGTTCCCCTAACAAAGCTTTCAATGAGGATTTTGTCGCTCTCATGACCTTTAAGTTCAAGATGTCTTCGATGGGAGAGTTGAAGTTCTTCCTTGGTTTCGATATTGTAGCGACCAAACCTCAAACAGTCTGATCTCTGTGCATCAGTGTCATCCCTGGATCGGTAATGCTGACACGCACGGTACTTGAAGGATTTATAACAGACTAGCAATCACACACTTATTACATTGAATGTCTCAAAAGAGAACTTATTACAATAAATATGGCTTAAGGCCATCTAATAACGATAACAGCGGAAGACTTGGAAGATAAGCGAGTCCATCAACTCCAACGGCATCACTGAGTGTAAGACCATGACCTAAGGCACCTTACTCGTCGTCTGAAAAGTCTGCAACATGAACGTTGCAGCCCGAAAACGGGTCAGCACATGGAATATGCTGGCAATGTAACACATAGAGAGTAATGAACAGAATAATGCTATCACTACATGCATATATGGCTGGTGGAAAGCTCTATGGTTACAGTTTTGCATAAAGCCAATTTTTTCCTACAACATAGGAATAAATTTTATTTAACTATCATGGTGGTTGTTAAACATTGAGAAGGTTCCTCCAACTCAATCCCAATTAAGTATCAAATCATTAACCCAACAAGATTAAATTAAGTAACATGATGAGATTCACATGATAATCTAGGTACTAGATACTCAAAACATCCATAATCGGGGACACGGCTAACCATGATTAGTTTATACACTCTACAGAGGTTTGCGCACTTTTCCCCGCAAGACTCGATCGGCTCTGTTGGATTTCTCACACTACATAATATTTGAGAAATGGATGACCGAGACACGGTCTTTCAGAAGCATTAGCTCTCTACTCTGGGTAGACAGTTACACCTACTTTCCCCTACATCTGCTAGTCTACCTCTTCAAGAGTTCACACAACTTAATCACCTATGCTAGAGCCCATAGTAGCTTGCGGCTGCACACGGAAGTTTCTAGCATGAATAATCTCATGATCCCTTTGAGCCTGGGTGGCGGTCCATAGGAGAATCACATGGTACCCTGGGATTTCCAAAAATATAGGCAACACTGGGTTCCCCAGGTGCCTCAATCTACCCAGATGTGAATTTAAGTTGCCACCTTAAGTAAACCGTTAAATAACAATCTCATATCTATCATGGATACACTCACCCAATCCACGTCTACTAGCATAGCATGGCAATATAAGCAAACATAGAAGTAACTCCCAAAGGTTTGATAACAAAACATGTAATAGGTACTACCTCAACTGCTTCCCAAAACCCACATGTTAAATCACATCCTAACCATGGCATTGTTTGAGGATTGATCTAATGCAATAAAACTGGGTAGTAAAGAGGTATGATCAAAGTGTTACTTGCCTTGCTGATGATCCGTGAAACCTAGAGACTAGTAGTAGCAAGCGGCCGCACTCCGGGTACTCTATCGCAAACAAACAAGCATACAATAAGCACTCATCTAATGCACAGGTAAAACTCAAATAAGAGATCTAACCAGAAAGTTCAACTTAAGAACTCCGGTTTCCAAAAAGAATCAAATCAAACGAAGCAACGAAAGTCAAACAGCGAAAGAAACAAGCTTCGTTTACTATTCTGGACCTAAATCAAGTTTTACAGTAGCAAAAACTTATTTGAGTTGGTTAAACGGAAAGACGGTTTCGAGACGAAACTCTAGGCGTTTGAATCGCCTGATTCCGATAAACGAGCGAAAAATTATACTAAAACGAAAATCAGATCAGAAATCGCGATCAGAAATAATCGCGCAAAATCCGAGAAAAAGAAAAAGAAACGGACAAACAGGCTAACGAACAAACGTTCGTTGTCTGCGGCTAAACGACAAAAACCGTTCGTTAAAGCGAATGTACGGACAAACATCTGCAAAATAACTAAACTGGGAAAAAACCGACGAACTGATCTAAAAAACGGATCTAGGTTTTTTTTTAAAACTAACAGTTTTATTAAAAAAACGGCGGTGGCGGCGGCGGTGGCTACCTCGTCGGGTCCGGCGGGCCTCAGGGCTCTGGTGGGGCGGGGAGGCGTCGGCGGCGGCGGCGGAGGGTGGCGCGGGAGCGTGCGGCGGCGACGAC
>NC_041391.1:630712137-630799794 GCF_002162155.2 Triticum dicoccoides
AGCGGCGGCGGCGGCTGCTGCGGCTGCGGGGCAGGACGGGTGGTGGCGGCGGGGGCAACGGGTATTTAAGGAGGGGGGCTCGGCTTGGGGAGGGAGCCAAGGCGGCGATGGCGGCGTCCCGGACTCCTAGCCGGAGTCCGGCTCGGCCACGGCGGGGACGCGAGCGAGGCGACTGGCGGCTGGGCCGGCTGGGCCTTCGGCCCGGTCGGTCCGAACAGTTTTTTTCTTTAAAAAAAATAATTTCGCCGAAAGTTAAATAAATTCTAGAAAATAAAATAAAATTCTAAAAATGCCAAAACAAAATTTCACAGTCTAAATAAAATATTTAGAACAAGATGAACATTTTCTTGGCCCTAAAATGCAATTTTGAGAATCGTGCAATTTTTCCTAAATTCAAATAAAATAGCGATAAACTCCAAAATTAAAATATTATTTGATTCTTTTTATTAAATCCTCAATATTTCTTTATTTTGGGAAAGTCATTTTATTCCCTCTCTCTTATTTTTATATTAGAAATATTTGAAGATAAAATAATTAAAAATCAAATGATCCTATTTTCAAAATTGGAAAAAACTCAAATATGAAAATAACGAAATCTCCAACTCTCTCCGTGGGTCCTTGAGTTGCATAGAATTTCTAGGATCTAGCCAAAATGCAATAAAATATGATATGCAATGATGATCTAATGTATAACATTCCAAATTGAAAATTTGGGATGTTACAAACCTCCCCCTTTAAGATGAATCTCGCCCTCGAGAATCGGGTTGGCTAGAAAATAGGTGAGGGTGGTCCTTTAGTAGATCTTCCTCTTGCTCCCAGGTGGCTTCATCTTCGGTATGGTGGCTCCACTGAACTTTGCAAAACTTGATAACCTTGCTGCGTGTGACTCGGCTGGCAAACTCGAGAATCTTGACTGGTTTCTCCTCATAGGTCAAATCACTATCCAGCTGAATCTCTTCCAGCGGCACTGTATCTCTCAGCGGTATGTCGGCCATCTCTGCATGGCACTTCTTCAACCGAGAAATGTGGAACACATCATGAACTCCTGACAATCCTTCGGGCAATTCCAACTTGTAAGCAACTTCTCCCATACGTTCCAAAACTTTGTATGGTCCTACAAAACGTGGCGCTAACTTTCCCTTAACTCCAAAACGCTTAACTCCTCGAAGTGGGGTTACTCTCAGATAAACCTTGTCTCCAACTTCGTACACTGTCTCCTTGCATTTTGAATCTGCATAACTCTTCTACCGGGACTGGGCTACCTTGAGCCTATCATGAATCAACTTCACCTTCTATTCAGACTCTTTAATCAAATCTGGCCCGAACAACTAACAGTCTCCAACTTCGTCCCACAACAACGGTGTCTTGCACCTCCTTCCGTACAAAGCTTCGAAAGGGGCCATCTTCAAACTGGATTGATAACTGTTGTTGTAAGAGAACTCTGCATATGGCAAATTCTCGTCCCAACTAGATCCATAATCTAGCGCACAAGCTCTCAGCATGTCCTCGAGAATCCGATTGACTCTCTTGGTCTGTCCATCTGTCTGTGGATGAAAGGTTGTACTGGACTCTAGCCTGGTACCCAAAGTTTCGTGCAACTGATTCTAGAATTTGAGGTAAACTGGGTTCCTCTATCTGATACAATGCTGCTCGGAACTCCATGCAAACATACGATCCTGATCATGTATATCTTCGCCAACTTAACACTGGTGTAAGTGGTCTTCACTGGGATGAAATGAGCTACCTTCGTCAAACGATCGACTACAACCCAGATCGAGTCATAGCCGGAATGAGTCATGGGCAATCCCGTGATAAAATCCATGCCTAGTTTATCTCACTTCCATTCGGGTATCGGCAATGGCTGTAGTAATCCTGCTGGCTTCTGATGCTCTGCCTTCACTCTCTGACATACATCACATACTGCTACATACTCCGCAATATCCTTCTTCATTCCGGTCCACCAGAAAGTGTCCTTTAAATCCAGATACATCTTGGTATTTCCTGGGTGAATCGAATACGGCGAATCATGGGCCTCCTGCAGAATCAACTTCCTGATCTCCGGGTCATTAGGCACATAAACACGGTCTTCAAACCATAAGGTGTCGTGCTCATCCTCACGAAATCCTTTAGCTTTTCCTTTGTTCATCCTCTCCTTTATCTTGGCAATCTCCTTGTCAGTCTTCTGAGCTTCTCTGATCTTATCCATCAAAGTCGGTTGAGTCTCCAGTGCTGCAACATAGCCTCTTGGAACTATCTCCAAACATAGCTCGCGAAGATCCTCGGCTAACTCCTTCGGTAACTCTCCGGTCAAGAGTGTGTTGACATGGCTCTTGCGGCTTAACGCATCGGCTACTACATTAGCCTTTCCGGGGTGATAATGCAATCTCATATCATAATCCTTGATGAGCTCCAACCATCTCCTTTGTCTGAGATTCAACTCCTTCTGTGTGAAGATGTACTTCAAACTCTTATGATCCGTGTACAACTCACAATGGTTTCCGATGAGAAAATGTCTCCATGTCTTCAATGCATGAACTACGGCTGCTAACTCCAAATCATGTGTAGCATAATTCAACTCATGGGGCTTAAGCTGTCGTGAGGCATACGAAACAACTCTTCCCTCCTGCATAAGCACTGCTCAAAGTCCTCAATGTGAAGCATCGCAATATACCTCATAATCCTTGCGCTGATCTGGCAGAATCAACACGGGTGATGTAACCAAACGTTTCTTTAACTCCTGAAAACTGGCCTCACATTCCTCAGTCCATTTGAACTTGGTGTCCTTCTTTAACAACTCTGTCATGGGCTTCACAATCTTCGAGAAATTCTCAATGAACCTCCAGTAGTATCCTGCGAGTCCAAGAAAACTCCGGATCTCTCCAACTGTCGTTGGGGCTTCCCAATTGGTCACAGTGACAACTTTGGTGGGGTCTACTGCTATTCCTTCTCCGGATATAACATGTCCGAGGAATCCAACTTCCTTTAACCAGAATTCACACTTGCTGAACTTGGTATATAACTGATGTTCTCTGAGCTTCCCAAGTACCAAACGCAAAAGCTCCTTATGCTCCTCTTCATTCTTTGAGTAGACTAGAATATCATCAATGAACACCACGACAAACTTATCCAGGAACTCCAACAACACCTTGTTCATCATGTTCATGAAATAGGCAGGTGCGTTAGTCAAACCAAATGACATAACGGTATACTCATACAGCCCGTACCTGGTGGTAAAAGCCGTCTTAGTTAGATCCTGCTCTCGAATCTTCAACTAGTGGTATCTTGATCGCAGATCGATCTTGGAAAATACCTTAGCTCCTTGCAACTGGTCAAACAAATCATTGATCATCGGTAGTGGGTACTTGTTCTTGATTGTCACTTCATTCAATCCTCGATAATCAACAACCATCCTTAATGATCCATCCTTCTTCTCCACTAGAAGCACTGGCGATCCCCAAGGTGAAGAACTTGGGCAAATATATCCTTTATCCAGTAGCTCCTTAATCTGCTTCTTAATTTCCTCCAAATCCTGTGCGGGCATCCTGTACGGTCTCTTAGATATTGGCCCTGTGTCTGGCAAAAGTTCAATCAAAAACTCAATGTCTCTATCCGGTGGCATGCCTGGCAACTCTTCTGGAAATATGTCAGGAAATCCTTCACCACTGGTACTTCCTCCTGTACAACTCCTGTTAAGGAATTTACTTGAGTCCTCTTCGGCTCGTGCCGGAATACATACTTGATCCTTCTTCCTTCTGGAGTGGTAAGCAAAATCGACTTACTGGCGCAATCGATGTTTCCTCCATACATCGATAGCCAATCCATACCCAGAATCACATCCAAACCTTGTGACTCCAAAATTATCAAATCCGAGGGGAAAACATGCCTGCCTATGGTCAATGGTACTTGAAAACATCCTTCACTGGCCATATACTCCGCTCCTGGTGAGCTTACTAACATAGGTGTTCTAAGAACCTTGGTGGGCAGTTTATACTTATCCACAAATCCCCTTGATATGTATGAATGCGATGCACCAGTATCAAAAAGAATGATTGCAGTAAATGACTTCACCAAAAACTTACCTATTACTGCATCTGGCTGGGCTTCAACCTCCTCCACGCTAACGTGGTTTACCTGTCCCTTGTTGAAAGGGGTAGGCTTCTTCCCAGAGCTTCCATTGCCATTTCCATTCTTCGCTTCAGGACATTCAGTGGCATAATGTCCAGTCTTCTGGCATTTGAAATAGGTAATGTGGCTTAGATCCCTCTTGGCTGGGGTTGATGGGTTGGTACGATTCTGTCTGTTGCTTCCTCCATTCCCATTACCATTCTTGGGGCCACTATGGTGGTGCAAACTCCCTCCTCCATGGGTATGCTGAAAAGGTCCTCCCGAGTTCGGGGTAAAACGAGGCTTCTGCTGAGCTCCAGAATTGTACTTCCCTTGTCCATACTTCCTCTTGCGGTTGTCAATCTGCTGCTGCTTCCCTTCAATCATGAGAGCTCGATCTATCAACTCCTGGTAGTTGTTAAAGGTTGCTACCATCAATTGCATGCTCAGCTCATCGTTCAATCCTTCCAGAAACTTCTCCTACTTAGCTGCATCCGTAGCAACATCATCTGGGGCGTAACGTGCTAGCTTACTAAAGTCATCCACATACTGGCCAATAGTACGTCCTCCTTGGCGCAAGTTGCGAAACTCACGCTTCTTCATGGCCATAGCTCCTGCTGAAACATGAGCAGTACAGAAAACTTGCTGAAACTGATCCCATGTGAAAGTGTCGATAGGATAAGTGGCTGTGAAATTCTCCCACCATGATGCTGCGGTTCCATCAAGCTGATGTGCGGCAAAACGCACCTTCTCCGCATCTGTGCATCCTGCAGTGGTCAACTCCCTTCCCATCTTACGAAGCCAATCATCTGCAACTATCGGCTCGGTGCTACTAGAGAACACCGACGGTTTCAGCCTCAAGAAACGGGCTAAGTGATCAACAGGTGGTGGTGGTGGTGGTGGGTTGTTGTTGTTGTTGTTCCCCTGATTCTGATTCTGAACTAGCATTTGCATCAATGCATTCTGCTGCTGGATCAACTGAGTGAGCTCCGGTGGGAAAGCAAATCCATTGTCACGTCTCGGAGGCATATGAGGTTTAGAAAAGATTAGAGAGAAAAACACTACCATATGCACATGAGACAAATGCAAACAATTTCACTTCAATCAAATTACACAAGGGCATACAATGGTCTAGCTATCGTTACAAAAAGTGCTCGGACTATACTATATACATGGGGGAAATACTACTACTATTATGGTGGTTGACTAAAAAAATTGATCGGTCGAAGACTCCATGATATCTGCTCCAGCTTCATCAACAAAGTCATCATCGGTATTGTCCGGGTCCGAGTCGGTCTCGTCGATGATGATGTAGTTCTCCGGACAAGTGCAATCATCGTCTTCTCCTCCAATCGTGGGAAATCCCATAAATACTTTTAGCTTCTTCTTCAGATCTTCATTCTTCTCCATGAGTGTTGTTATTTCCTCCTCATAACCATCACGTGTAGACTTAAGTTCTTCCTCCAGCTCTGTGATCCTTGTCATAGCCTTCTTCAGATCTATCATGCCTGCGCACATCTGGTTCTCCTGACGATGAATGTGCTGGTTTTACTCCTGGATGAAAGCTGCAATTGATCTATCCTTCTTGGTGCATGATCATCTCCCATTGCTCATCTCAGCGCCCACAAATCTGGTAGATAGTATCCTTGAGATCCTTGTGGTAAACTTCTCCAATGCGTCCCATTGTGATGTGGGCTGCTATGCTCTTTCCTAGACTCCAGGTTGGTGCATCAAAGGAAAACTCTATGGGTTCAGTGACGGGCATGCACGTTCTTCCTGGAACTTGAACTTGAATCATCCACCGCTCCTCTTCTGGTAAAGTGGCGATGTAGGTCCCGGTGAAGCTCGGTACTCCGATGTTCAGGTACTTAGTGACTTCCTTCAAGTGGCGTCCAATGGGTGTATCTTCATCCGGTTGCGTGAACTTGTTCCTTGCATCCGCCATTCCTAAAAGAGTAGAAAAGGTGAGGAGTCAGAAATGAGAAGAGAGAGAGTAGTGATCTAGGGCTTTATCTTAGTGGTCGTGTCCTACAGTCAGCGTGTGCCCTGATACCATCTTGTAGCGACCAAACCTCAAATAGTCTGATCTCTGTGCATCAGTGCATCCCTGGATCGGTAATGCTGACACGCACAATACTTGAAGGATTTATAACAGAGTAGCAATCACACACTTATTACATCGAATGTCTCAAAAGAGAACTTATTACAATAAATATGGCTTAAGGCCATCTAATAACGATAACAACGGAAGACTTGGAAGATAATCGAGTCCATCAACTCCAACGACCTCACTGAGTATAAGACCACGACCTAAGGCACCTTACCCGTCGTCTGAAAAGTCTGCAACATGAACGTTGCAACCCGAAAACGGGTCAGCACATGGAATATGTCGGCAATGTAAAACATAGAGAGTAATGAACAAAATAATGCTATCACTACATGCATATATGGCTGGTGGAAAGCGCTATGGTTACAGTTTTGCATAAAGCCAATTTTTTCCTACAACATAGGAATAAATTTTATTTAACTATCATGGTGGTTGTTAAACATTGAGAAGGTTCCTCCAACTCAATCCCAATTAAGTATCAAATCATTAACCCAACAAGATTAAATTAAGTAACATGATGAGATTCACATGATAATCCAGGTACTAGATACTCAAAATGTCCATAACCGGGGACACGGCTAACCATGATTATTATACACTCTGCAGAGGTTTGCGCACTTTTCCCCGCAAGACTCGATCGCCGCCGTTGGATTTCTCGCACTACATAATGTTTGAGAAACGGATGACCGAGACATAGTCTTTCAAAAGCATTAGCTCTCTACTCTGGGTAGACAGTTACACCTACTTTCCCCTACATCTGCTAGTCTACCTCTTCAAGAGTTCACACAACTTAATCAACTATGCTAGAGCCCATAGTAGCTTGCAGCTGCACACGGAAGTTTCTAGCCTGAATAATCTCATGATCCCTTTGAGCCTGGGTGGCGGTCCATAGGAGAATCACACGGTTCCCCGAGATTTCCAAAAATACAGGCAACACTGGGTTCCCTAGGTGCCTCAATCCACTCAGATGTGAATTTAAGTTGCCACCTTAAGTAAACCATTAAATAACAATCTCACATCTGTCATGGATACACTCACCCAATCCACGTCTACTAGCATAGCATGACAATATAAACAAACGTAGAAGTAACACCCAAAGGTTTGATAACAAAACAGGTAATAGGTACTACCTCAACTACTTCCCAAAACCCACATGTTAAATCACATCTTAACCATGCAATTGTTTGAGGATTGATCTAATGCAATAAAACTGGGTAGTAAAGAGGTATGATCAAAGTGTTACTTGCCTTGCTGATGATCCGTGAAACCTAGAGACTCATAGTAGCAAGCGGCGCACTCCGGGTACTCTATCGCAAACAAACAAGCATACAATAAGCACTCATCTAATGCATAGGTAAAACTCAAATAAGAGATCTAACAAGAAATTTCAACTTAAGAACTCCGGTTTGCAAAAAGAATCAAATCAAACGAAGCAACAAAAGTCAAACGGTGAAAGAAATAAGCTTCGTTTACTATTCTGGACCTAAGTCAAGTTTTACAGTAGCAAACACTTGTTTGAGTTGGTTAAATGGAAAGAGGGTTTCGAGACGAAACTCTAGGCGTTTGAATCGCCATATTCTGATAAACGAGCGAGAAGTTATACTAAAATGAAAATCGGATCAGAAATCGCGATCAGAAATAATCGCGGAAAATCCGAGAAAAAGAAAAAAATGGATGAACAGACTAACGAACGAACGTTCGTTGTCTGCGGCTAAACGACGAAAAACGTTCGTTAAAACAAACATACGGAAGAACCTCCGCAAAATAACAAAACCTTGAAAAAACCGACGAACCGATCTAAAAAACCGGATCTAGGTTTAAAAAAACCCGAACGGTTTTATTAAAAAAACGGCGGCGGCGGCGGCGGCTACCTCGTCGTGTCCGGCAGGGCTCGGGGCTCCGGCGGGGTGGGGAGGCGGCGGCGGCGGCGGCTGCTGCGGTGGCGGCTGCGGGGCGGGATGGGTGGTGGCGGCGGGGGCGGCGGGTATTTAAGGAGGGGGGGCGGCTCGGCTTGGGGAGGGGGCCAAGGCGGCGGCGGCGGGGTCCCAAACTCCTAGCCGGAGTCCGGCTCAGCCACGGCGGGGGCGCGAGCGAGGCGGCTGGTGAAGGAAATATGCCCTAGAGGCAATAATAAAGTTATTATTTATTTCCTCATATCATGATAAATGTTTATTATTCATGCTAGAATTGTATTAACCGGAAACATGATACATGTGTGAGTACATAGACAAACTTAATGTCACTAGTATGCCTCTACTTGACTAGCTCATTAATCAAAGATGGTTATGTTTCCTAACCATAGACATGTGTTGTCATTTGATTAACGGGATCACATCATTAGGAGAATGATGTGATTGACTTGACCCATTCCTTTAGCCTAGCACTTGATCGTTTAGTATGTTGCTATTGCTTTCTTCATGACTTACACAAAGTTCCTACAACTATGAGATTATGCAACTCCCGTTTACTGGAAGAACACTTTGTGTGCTACCAAACGTCACAACATAACTGGGTGATTATAAAGGAGCTCTACAGGTGTCTCCAAAGGTACATGTTGAGTTGGCGTATTTCAAGATTAGGATTTGTCACTCCGATTGTCGGAGAGGTATCTCTAGGCCCTCTCGGTAATGCACATCACTATAAGCCTTGCAAGCATTGTAGCTAATGAGTTAGTTATGGAATGATGCATTACGTAATGAGTAAAGAGACTTGCCGGTAACGAGATTGAACTAGGTATTGGATACCGACGATCGAATCTCGGGCAAGTAACATACCGTGACAAAGGGAACAACGTATGTTGGTATAAGGTTTGACCGATAAAGAACTTCGTAGAATATGTAGGAGCCAATATGAACATCCTGGTTCCTCTACTGGTTATTGACCGGAAACAGTTCTAGGTCATGTCTACATAGTTCTCGAACCCGTAGGGTCTGCATGCTTAACGTTACGATAACAGTTTTATTATAAGTTTATAAGTTTTGATGTACCGAAGGTTGTTCGGATTCCCGGATGTGATCAAGGACATGACGAGGAGTCTCGAAATGGTCGAGACATAAATATTGATATATTGGAAGCCTATATTTGGATATCGGAATCGTTCCGGGTGAAATCGGGATTTTACCGGAGTACCTGGGGGTTACCAGAACCCCCCGGGGGTTATTGGGCCTACATGGGCCCTAAGGGAGAATAGGAGGGCCGGCCAGGGCAGGCCGCAGGCCCCTCCCCCTAGTCCGAATAGGACAAGGAAGGGGGGGGCGCCCCCCTTTCCTCTTTTCCCCTTCCCCCTTCCTTCTCCAACAAGGCAAGAGGGGGGGAGTCCTACTCCCGATGGGAGTAGGACTCCTCCAGGCGCACCCCTAGGGCCGGCCGCACCTCCCCCTCCCTCCTTTATATAAGGGGGCAGGGGGGAACCTCTAGACACACAAGTTGATCTTCGTGATCGTTCCTTAGTTGTGTGCGGTGCCCCCCTCTACCATATTCCACCTCGATCATATCGTTGCGGTGCTTAGGCGAAGCCCTGCGTCGGTAGAACATCATCATCGTCACCATGCCGTCATGCTGATGGAACTCATCCCCGACACCCTGCTGGATCGGAGTCCGGGGATCGTCATCGAGCTGAACGTGTGCTGAACTCGTATGTGCCGTACGTTCGGTACTTTGATCGGTCGGATCGTGAAGACGTATGACTACACCAACCGCGTTGTCATAACGCTTCCACTTTCGGTCTACGAGGGTACGTGGACAACACTCTCCCCTCTCGTTGCTATGCATCACCATGATCCTTTGCATGTGCGTAGGAATTTTTTTGAAATTACTATGTTCTCCAACAGTGGCATCTGAGCCTGGTTTTATGCGTAGATGTCATATGCACGAGTAGAACACAAGTGAGTTGTGGGCGATATAAGTCATACTGCTTACCAGCATGTCATACTTTGGTTCAGCGGCATTGTGAGATGAAGCGGCCCGGACCGACATTACGCGTACGCTTATGCGAGACTGGTTTCACCACTACGAGCACTTGATGCTTAAAGGTGACCGGCGGGTGTCTGTCCCTCTAACTTTAGTTGAACCGAGTATGGCTACGCCCGGTCCTTGCGAAGGTTAAAACAGCACTAACTTGACGAACTATCGCTGTGGTTTTGATGCGTAGGTAAGAACGGTTCTTGCTCAGCCCGTAGCAGCCACGTAAAATTTGCAACAACAAAGTAGAGGACGTCTAACTTGTTTTTGCAGGGCATGTTGCAATGTGATATGGTCAAGACGTGATGCTATATTTTATTGTATGAGATGATCATGTTTTGTAACCGAAGTTATCGGCAACTGGCAGGAGCCATATGGTTGTCGCTTTATTGTATGAAATGCAAACGCCCTGTAATTGCTTTACTTTATCACTAAGTGGTAGCGATAGTCGTAGAAGTAATAGATGGCGTAATGACAACGATGTTATGATGGAGATCAAGGTGTCGCGCCGGTGGCGATGGTGATCACGACGGTGCTTCGGAGATGGAGATCACAAGCACAAGATGATGATGGCCATATCATATCACTTATATTGATTGCATGTGATGTTTATCCTTTATGCATCTTATCTTGCTTTGATTGACGGTAGCATTTTAAGATGATCTCTCACTAAATTATCAAGAAGTGTTCTCCTTGAGTTTGCACCGTTGCGAAAGTTCTTCGTGCTGAGACACCATGTGATGATCGGGTGTGATAGGCTCTACGTTCAAATACAACGGGTGCAAAACAGTTGCACACGTGGAATACTCAGGTTAAACTTGACGAGCCTAGCATATACAGATATGGCCTCGGAACATGGAGACCGAAAGGTCGAACGTGAATCATATAGTAGATATGATCAACATAGTGATGTTCACCATTGAAACTACTCCATCTCACGTGATGATCGGACATGGTTTAGTTGATTTGGATCACGTGATCACTTAGATGACTAGAGAGATGTCTGTCTAAGTGGGAGTTCTTAAGTAATATGATTAATTGAACTTAAATTTATCATGAACTTAGTACCTGATAGTATTTTGCTTGTCTATGTTTGTTGTAGATAGATGGCTCGTGCTGTTGTTCCGTTGAATTTTAATGCGTTCCTTGAGAAACCTAAGTTGAAAGATGATGGTAGCAATTACACGGACTGGGTCCGTAACATGAGGATTATCCTCATTGCTGCACAGAAGAATTATGTCCTGGAAGCACCGCTGGGTGCCAGGCCTGCTCCTGATGCAACTGACGACGTTAAGAACGTCTGGGAGAGCAAAGCTGATGACTACTCGATAGTTCAGTGTGCCATGCTTTACGGCTTGGAACCGGGTCTTCAACGACGTTTTGAACATCATGGAGCATATGAGATGTTCCAGGAGTTGAAGTTAATATTTCAAGCAAATGCCCGGATTGAGAGATATGAAGTCTCCAATAACTTCTATAGCTGTAAGATGGAGGAGAATAGTTCTGTCAGTGAACACATACTCAAAATGTCTGGGTATAATAATCACTTGATTCAACTGGGAGTTAATCTTCCTGATGATAGTGTCATTGACAGAATTCTTCAATCACTGCCACCAAGCTACAAGAGCTTCGTGATTAACTATAATATGCAAGGGATGGACAAAACTGTTCCCGAGCTCTTCTCAATGCTAAAAGCTGCGGAGGTAGAAATCAAGAAGGAGCATCAAGTGTTGATAGTTAACAAGACCACCAGTTTCAAGAAAAAGGGCAAAGGGAAGAAGAAGGGGAACTTCAAGAAGAACAGCAAACAAGTTGCTGCTCAAGAGAAGAAACCCATGTCTGGACCTAAGCCTGAGACTGAGTGCTTCTACTGCAAGCAGACTAGACACTGGAAGCGGAACTACCCCAAGTATTTGGCGGATAAGAAGGATGGCAAAGTGAACAAAGGTATATGTGATATACATGTTATTGATGTGTACCTTACTAATGCTCGCAGTAGTACCTAGGTATTTGATACTGGTTCTGTTGCTAATATTTGCAACTCGAAACAGGGACTACATATTAAGCGAAGATTGGCTAAGGACGAGGTGATGATGCACGTGGGAAATGGTTCCAAAGTTGATGTGATCGCGGTCGGCACGCTACCTCTACATCTACCATCGGGATTAGTTTTAGACCTAAATAATTGTTATTTGGTGCCAGCGTTGAGCATGAACATTATATCTGGATCTTGTTTGATGCGAGACGGTTATTCATTTAAATCAGAGAATAATGGTTGTTCTATTTATATGAGTAATATCTTTTATGGTCATGCACCCTTGAAGAGTGGTCTATTTTTATTGAATCTCGATAGTAGTGATACACATATTCATAATGTTGAAACCAAAAGATGCAGAGTTGATAATAATAGTGCAACTTATTTGTGGAACTGCCGTTTAGGTCATATCGGTGTAAAGCGCATGAAGAAACTCCATACTGATGGACTTTTGGAATCACTTGATTAGGAATCACTTGGTACTTGCGAACCGTGCCTCTGGGCAAGATGACTAAAATGCCGTTCTCCGGAACTATGGAGCGAGCAACTGATTTATTGGAAATCATACATACTGATGTATGTGGTCCAGTGAATATTGAGGCTCGCGGCGAGTATCGTTATTTTCTCACCTTCACAGATGATTTGAGCAGATATGGGTATATCTACTTAATGAAACACAAGTCTGAAACGTTTGAAAAGTTCAAAGAATTTCAGAGTGAAGTAGAAAATCATCGTAACAAGAAATTAAAATTTCTACGATCTGATCGTGGAGGAGAATATTTGAGTTACGAGTTTAGTTTACATTTGAAGCAATGCGGAATAGTTTCGCAACTCACGCCACCCGGAAGACCACAACGAAATGGTGTATCCGAACGTCGTAATCATACTTTACTAGATATGGTGCGATCTATGATGTCTCTTACTGATTTACCGCTATCGTTTTGGGGATATGCTTTAGAGACGGCCGCATTCACGTTAAATAGGGCACCATCAAAATCTGTTGAGACGACGCCTTATGAACTGTGGTTTGGCAAGAAACCAAAGTTGTCGTTTCTTAAAGTTTGGGGCTGCGATGCTTATGTGAAGAAACTTCAACCAGATAAGCTCGAACCCAAATCGGAGAAATGTGTCTTCATAGGATACCCAAAAGAGACTATTGGGTACACCTTCTATCACAGATCTGAGGGCAAGATTTTCGTTGCTAAATTCGTATCCTTTCTAGAGAAGGAGTTTTCTCTCGAAAGAAGTGAGTGGGAGGAAAGTAGAACTTGATGAGGTAACTGTACCTGCTCCCTTATTGGAAAGTAGTTCATCACAAGAACCGGTTCCTGTGACAACTACACCAATTAGTGAGGAAGCTAATGATATTGATCATGAAACTTCAGATCAAGTTTCAACTGAACCTCGTAGGTCTACCAGAGTAAGATCCGCACCAAAGTGGTACGGTAATCCTATTCTGGAAGTCATGTTACTTGACCATGGCGAACATACGAACTATGAGGAAGCGATGATGAGCCCAGATTCCGCAAAATGGCTTGAAGCCATGAAATCTGAGATAGGATCCATGTATGAGAACAAAGTATGGACTTTGGTTAACTTGCCTGATGATCAGCAAGCCATTGAGAATAAATGGATCTTCAAGAAGAGGACTGACGCTGATGGTAACGTAATTGTCTACAAAGCTCGACTTATTGCAAAAGGTTTTCGACAAGTTCAAGGGGTTGACTATGATGAGACTTTCTCACCCGTAGCGATGCTTAAGTCTGTCCGAATCATGTTAGCAATTGCCGCATTTTATGATTATGAAATTTGGCAAATGGATGTCAAAACTGCATTCCTGAATGGATTTCTGGAAGAAGAGTTGTATATGATGCAACCGGAAGGTTTTATCGATCCAAAAGGTGCTAACAAAGTGTGCAAGCTCCAAGGATCCATTTATGGACTGGTGCAACCATCTCGGATTTGGAATAAATGCTTTAATAGTGTGATCAAAGCATATGGTTTTATACAGACTTTTGGAGAAGCCTGTATTTACAAGAAAGTGAGTGGGAGCTCTGTAGCATTTCTGATATTATATGTAGATGACATATTGTTAATTGGAAATGATATAGAATTTCTGGATAACATAAAGGGATACTTGAATAAAAGTTTTTCAATGAAAGACCTCGATGAAGCTGCTTACATATTGGGCATCAAGATCTATAGAGATAGATCAAGACGCTTAATTGGACTTTCACAAAGCACATACCTTGTTAAAGTTTTGAAAAAGTTCAAAATGGATCAGGCAAAGAAAGGGTTCTTGCCAGTATTACAAGGTGTGACGTTGAGTCAGACTCAATGCCCGACCACAGCAGAAGATAGAGAGAAAATGAAAGATGTTCCCTATGCTTCAGCCATAGGCTCTATCATGTATGCAATGGTGTGTACCAGACCTGACGTATGCTTAGCAATAAGTTTAGCAGGGAGGTACCAAAGTAATCCAGGAGTGGATCACTAGACAACGGTCAAGAATATCCTGAAATACCTGAAAAGGACTAGGGATATGTTTCTCGTTTATGGAGGTGACAAAGAGCTAGTCGTAAATGGTTACGTCGATGCAAGCTTTGACACTGATCCGGACGATTCTAAATCGCAAACCGGATACGTGTTTATATTGAATGGTGGAGCTGTCAGTTGGTGCAGTTCTAAACAAAGCGTCGTGGCAGGATCTACATGCGAAGCGGAGTACATAGCTGCTTCGGAAGCAGCAAATGAAGGAGTCTGGATGAAGGAGTTGATTTCCGATCTAGGTGTCATACCTAGTGCATCGGGACCAATGAAGATCTTCTGTGACAATACTGGTGCAATTGCCTTGGCAAAGGAATCCAGATTTCACAAGAGGACCAAGCACATCAAGAGACGCTTCAATTCCATCCGGGACCAAGTCCAGGTGGGAGACATAGAGATTTGCAAGATACATATGGATCTGAATGTTGCAGACCCGTTGACTAAGCCTTTTCCACGAGCAAAACATAATCAACACCAAGACTCCATGGGTGTTAGAATCATTACAGTGTAATCTAGATTATTGACTCTAGTGCAAGTGGGAGACTGAAGGAAATATGCCTTAGAGGCAATAATAAAGTTATTATTTATTTCCTCATATCATGATAAATGTTTATTATTCATGCTAGAATTGTATTAACCGGAAACATGATACATGTGTGAATACATAGACAAACTTAATGTCACTAGTATGCCTCTACTTGACTAGCTCATTAATCAAAGATGGTTATGTTTCCTAACCATAGACATGTGTTGTCATTTGATTAATGAGATCACATCATTAGGAGAATGATGTGATTGACTTGACCCATTCCGTTAGCCTAGCACTTGATCGTTTAGTATGTTGCTATTGCTTTCTTCATGACTTATACAAAGTTCCTACAACTATGATATTATGCAACTCCCGTTTACCGAAAGAACACTTTGTGTGCTACCAAACATCACAACGTAACTGGGTGATTATAACAGAGCTCTACAGGTGTCTCCGAAGGTACATGTTGAGTTGTCGTATTTCGAGATTAGGATTTGTCACTCCAATTGTCAGAGAGGTATCTCTGGGCCCTCTCGGTAATGCACATCACTATAAGCCTTGCAAGCAATGTAGCTAATGAGTTAGTTATGGAATGATGCATTACGTAACGAGTAAAGAGACTTGCCGGTAACGAGATTGAACTAGGAATCGGATACCGACGATCGAATCTCGAGCAAGTAACATACCGATGACAAAGGGAACAACGTATGTTGTTATGTGGTTTGACTGGTAAAGATCTTTGTAGAATATGTAGGAGCCAATATGAACATCCAGGTTCCGCTATTGGTTATTGACCGGAAACAGTTCTAGGTCATGTCTACATGGTTCTCGAACCTGTAAGGTCCGCACGCTTAACGTTACGATGATAGTTTTATTATAATTTTATAAGTTTTGATGTACCAAAGGTTGTTCGGAGTCCCAGATGTGATCACGGACATGACTAGGAGTCTCGAAATGGTCGATACATAAAGATTGATATATTGGAAGCCTATATTTGGATATCAGAATCGTTCCGGGTGAAATCGGGATTTTACCGGAGTACCGGGGGGTTACCGGAACCCCCCCGAGGGTTATTGGGCCTACATGGGCCCTAAGAGAGAAGAGGAGGGCCGGCCAGGGCAGGCCGCGCGCCCCCTCCCCCTCTAGTCCGAATAGGACAAGGAAGGGGGGGGGGGGGCGCCCCCCTTTCCTCTTTTCCCCTTCCCCCTTCCTTCTCCAACAAGGCAAGAGGGGGGGGGGGGAGTCCTACTCCCGATGGGAGTAGGACTCCTCCAGGCGCACCCCTAGGGCCGGCTGCACCCTCCTCCCTCCTTTATATACAGGGGCAGGGGGGCACCTCTAGACACACAAGTTGATCTTCGTGATCGTTCCTTTGCCGTGTGCGGTGCCCCCTCCACCATATTCCACCTCGGTCATATCATTGCGGTGCTTAGGCGAAGCCCTGCGTCGGTAGAACATCATCATCGTCACCATGCCGTCGTGCTGACAGAGCTCATCCCCGACACCCTTCTGGATCGAAGTCCGGGGATCATCATCGAGCTGAACGTGTGCTGAACTCGGAGGTGCCGTACGTTCAGTACTTGGATCGGTCGGATCATGAAGACGTACGACTACATCAACCGCGTTGTCATAACGCTTCCGCTTTCGGTCTACGAGGGTACGTGGACAACACTCTCCCCTCTCGTTGCTATGCATCACCATGATTCTTTGCGTGTGCGTAGGAATTTTTTTTGAAATTTACTACGTTCCCCAATAGCTGGCGGCTGGGCCGGCTGGGCCTTTGGCCTGGTCGGTCCGAACAGATTTTTTTTAAATAATTCCGCCGAAGCTTAAATAAATTCTAGAAAATAAAATAAAATTCTAAAAATGCCAAAACAAATTTTCACCATCTAAATAAAATATATAGAATGAGATGAACATTTTCTTGGCCCTAAAATGCAATTATGAGAATCATGCAATTTTTCCTAAATTCAAATAAAATAGCGATAAACTCCAAAATAAAAATTTTATTTGATTTTTTATTAAATCCTCACTATTTATTTATTTTGAGAAAGTCATTTTATTCCCTCTCTCTTATTTTTATATTAGAAATATTTGAAGATAAAATAATTAAAAATCAAATGATCCTATTTTCAAAATTTGAGAAAACTCAAATATGAAAATAACGAAATCCCCAACACTCTCCGTGGGTAACTCAGGTCCTTGAGTTACGTAGAATTTCTAGGATCTAGCCAAAATGCAATAAAATATGATATGCAATGATGATCTAATGTATAACATTCCAAATTGAAAATTTGGGATGTTGCAGATATCAAGCAAAGAAGAGAAGGTACCTTCATCAACCAAGCCAAATACACTCAAGACATGCTAAAAAGATTCAAGCTAAGTCATGTCAAGCCGGCTTCTACTCCAATGCCTACCAAGTGCCAACTTGACATTGATCCCAATGGTAAAGCGGTGGATCAAAAGGTATATTGCTCCATGATTGGCTCCTTGCTTTACCTTTGTGCATCTACACCGGATATCATGTTGAGTGTGGGAATGTGTGCACGGTTTCAAGCCACACCAAAGGAAAGCCACTATATGGCGGTCAAGCGAATCTTTCGATATTTGGCTCATACCCCAAATTTTGGCTTATGGTACCCAAGAGGAGCAAACTTCAAGCTTGAAGGATATACGGATTCCGATTGGGCGGGAGACAAAGTGGATAGGAAGTCCACTTCTGGAGGGTGCCAATTTCTTGGTTGCTCTTTGGTGAGTTGGTCTTCCAAGAAGCAAAGTTGTGTGTCTCTCTCGTCCATCGAAGCGGAATATGTGGCGGCCGGTAGTTGTTGTGCACAACTCTTATGGATGAGGCAAACTTTAAAGGAGTACGGTGTCATTTGTGACAAAGTGCCTCTTTGGTGTGATAATGAAAGTGCCATCAAGATTTCTCTCAACCCGGTGCAACATTTCAAGACGAAGCATATTGAGATTCAGTATCACTTCATCCGGGATCACATTTGGCGAGGGGAGATTGAGCTCAAGTATGTCAACACTCATGATAACCTTGTAGATATTTTCACGAAGCCCTTGGATGAAGCAAGATTTCGCGAGTTAAGGCATGAACTAAATATCATAGATTCGAGCAATGTATCTTGAACCTATGCACATCCCACCACATTCAACATGTTGTCTAGTTTAGGTGTAGGCATGGACATAGGGGGAGTGTCGTTCTCTCAATGAACTCTCCCTCCCCACATTATGCATAAATCGATCAAATCTTTCACATTAACCATTTTTGATGGTACTTGTGCTTCAAGGACGAGTTTTGGTCATGGGCCCAAGGTTAAAGTCTTCGCTGCGCCATACCTCTTGACTCAAACATAGGTGGCCTCAGCCACCGCCCTCTCTTGAAGAGGTGTGTCTTGGCCCCTTGCTAGTGTGTTTGCTGCCGAGTTCGTCTTTCCTCATCTTCTTGCCGTTGGTTTTCCCTTTTTCTGAGCTAAGCCATTGTTGTCTAGTTGCCGTGGCTTGCTGGGCGGTACTAGCGCTGGTGGTGTGCGGTACTACCGCTTACAAGCGGTACTACCGCCCACCAGCGTGGTACTACCGCTATGGGGCGGGACCAGGGGGTTATATCGGGGAAGGGGGAGGTTTCTTCTCCCACATACCCATTCGCTTCGCCCCCCTTGTTCCTCTTCGTCTCTCCAGCGGACCTTCTTCTCCGGGGCGTCCCTCTCCATTTCCTTTGGTGGAGTCGATCCCCACCTCGTCCTCTTGCCATGGATGCCGGTATTGCCCATGTTCCTCCTCTCTTTTTGTCTAGATTTCAGATCTAGCGTCTTAGGGGCAATAGTGGTTGCATCTCTAGATTTTTGGCTAAATCTAGGCTTGAGTAGGTTGGAGAAGGCAACTAGACTATTTGGATTAGTGTTTGGTTAGAGTATTTTTGAATTTGGCAGGCCAGTAGTGCCGGATCTGACCACGGTAGTAGGGAACTGCTGTTTCCCTGCTCCGAGTGGTACTACCGCTCTCATTGGAGCGGTACTACCGCTTGGGCGGTACTGCCGCTTCTAGGTCACGGTACTACCGCTGCCTGCCAAGTTCCATCATGTTCCTACCATTCCTTGATCTCTTTTGTTATGTTTGTTGGCTTATGCTCGTTCTTTCTGGTTGTTTCGCGTGTTCTTGTGTCTGGTTCCAGGTGATGAACATCCTGAGCATCAAGCTCACCGTATCAACCCCGGTCGTGCCACATCAAAGCGCTACCGCACATCTGAGTCAGCAGGAGGTTCCTCTAGTGCTCCACCTCCACCTCAACTCAAGAAGAAGTCTGCCGTCAAGCCGAAGCCAAAGAGCAAAACTATTCCTCAATTGAATGCCAAGGAATTCTGGGCAAGGCGTCGCCACAACCCCTATGTGGAAGACGAAGAACCCACTTTGGTCAACCGTCCGTTCTGGAACCGCTTTCAGTTTGCCATCTTCTTTGATGTGCTCAAGGCCAAGAAGAATCTCTATGTTGATGTGCTCTCCATTGACACGGACTATATGGAGAAGGATCCTGAGTACTTTGGTGAAGCTCTTCAGACGTGCTCTCAGCTGAACATTCTCAGAATCATGCAGTTCAACAAGGACTATGATGCAGATATGGTGGCTCAATTCTATGCCACTGTCCATCTAGGGACTAATGAGGACATGACTCTGACTTGGATGACCAATGGCAAGTTGCTGTCTGTCAAGTGGAAGGCTTTCATGGAGTTACTTGGGGTGGAAGATCACGGGCTTGAGACTCCTGTCGGCTTTCGGCCTCACCGCAGCACAACCTCCACTCACAAGCAAGCCCTCTGGCCCTACTACACTCTGAAGATCAACCCTGACACTAAGAAGGAAACATATGAGTTGCCAACCTTTCTGGACATTCTTCACCATGTCTTCCGTGAGACTCTCTTCCCTCATATCGGGAATCTGGATATGGTTCACTCCTATCTCATGGACATGCTTCTCTTCTGCCAGCATGAGAAGGAAGCAAACACTGGCGAGTCCCTGGACATTTCTCATGTTATGTGGTCTGAGCTCTTATCTGCTATCTCTGAGCGCAAGTGCCCGATCTATGGACCGTTCATCATGTTGCTCATTGAGAAGGCCTGGGATCAGGTCTATCCCAAGGTTATGCTAGAGACTGGAGAGTTGGTGTCTCATGAGATCAAGCGTCTGAGGAAGAAGGACAACTGGGGCACCCAGGTCCCTAAAACTGGGGGGTACATCTTCTGCTGCTGCCATGGAGACCGAGGAGGAGGCTTTGGCTGATGATGACGATGACTATGAGCCTTCTGGGGCAGAGCCCTCTTGGGAAAAGAAGCTCAAGCTCAAGATGAAGAAGCTTTTATGCATGAAGTCTCATGGTCAGTACATGACTCATGTGGCTAAGAAGAAGGCCAGGGGGCGTCACAAGGAGCTCATCCGTCAGTTGGGTGCCACCGTTAACAGTGGATCTAAGGACCAGCTAACTGAGGAGGAGGAGTGGATTCAGCAGCACTGCCCATGGACATATTCAGACGCCGAGCAGTTTCCGACTGACGACGGCAGTGCAGACGATCCCGCTGGGATATGATGTTCGAGACCCTCGCTTGCTATCACCTGGAGCCGTAGCAACACTCCTTCCCTTTTTGGTGTCTCGATGCCAAAGGGGAGAGAGTTTAGGGATTTGTGTCGTTGTCTGATTTGCGAGTGTGTCTTTGTGGTGTCGTTGTGTTTTCTCGCCATTTGCTTTGTTTGGTTTTGTACCAGTGAGACCTAAGTTCCAGACATATGGTGTGAGACATATGCTACCTTATATTTTTTTATCATTATCTATGTCTATCTAGTCCTTCGGCATCTTATGAGTTGCATGCTTATCCTGTTATATACTCTGCTCTCATATATCCTGCTTAGGTTGTTGGTATCTAAAATGTAGGGGGAGCCTTGATCCTAGTATGTGTGCCATGCAGTCCAAAGCACTTATCTAGATAGCACACATCTAGGGGGAGCCCGTCTATATTTTAGAGTTGTGGGGTTTGCGCATGCCCTATGTCTTTTCCCGTTTGTGCAAATCCCGTATTGTCATCAATCCACCAAAAAGGGGGATATTGTAAGGGCATATTTATCCCTAAGGTGTTTTGGTGATTGATGACAATGCCTTTGCGGACTAATCGTGTGCGTTGAGCTTTTCAGAGATTCATCCTTTGGCACGAGACGATTCCCTTCCCTTGGTGTGTTTTTCAAGACGGTGCAGCTCTTTCGTTTCTATGTTGGTGGACTAGTTTCGTAGGAGTCACCGTACTATCAAGAGGGGATCCGCTTTGGTAAGGCTAGGGTGGAATCAACATGTACACATCCTTATCGCACCCGCTGAACCTTCCCGCTTCAATGGAGTATTCTTTCCCCCCTCTGTTTGCTTGGTCTGGTCCCATCGGTACTACCGCGGGCCACAGCGGTAGTACCGCCCAAGCACAATAAGCGGTAGTACCGCGCCTCAGCGGTAGTACCGCTGCGGCTCTGTGCTCCTACCTCCTCGACTCGAGGGCCCCTTTTCTCATGTCGGGTTTTGCGGCACTAGCTGCGGCAGTAGAGGCGGTAGTACCGCTCCCAAGCGGTAGTACCGCCCTTACCACCGCGGTAGTACCGCTCAGGGTCTAGGACCTCGCTCCTTTCCTTTGCGCGACAGTACCGCTAGGTGGGACGGTAGTACCGCTGGCTCAGCGGTAGTACCGCCCACCCCAGCGGTAGTACCGCTCTCTGTGGGGCTGCTTGGGGGGTAACGGTTGGATTGTTCCCCCCATTATATAAGGGGGTCTTCTTCCTCAAAGTTGACCTACCTCTTCCCCCAAAAGCTCCATTGTTGCTCCAAGCTCCATTTTCGCCCGATCTCTCTCCCTAGCCAATCAAACTTGTTGATTTGCTAGGGATAGGTTGAGAAGGCCCCGATCTACACTTCCACCAAGAGAAATTTGATTCCCCCCACTAATCCCTAGCGGATCTTGTTACTCTTGGGTGTTTGAGCACCCTAGACGGTTGAGGTCACCGCGGAGTCATAGTCCACTGTGGTGAAGCTTCGTGGTGTCGTTGGGAGCCTCCAATTAAGTTATGGAGATAGCCCCAACCTTGTTTGTAAAGGTTCGGTCGCCGCCTTCAAGGGCACCAATAGTGGAATCACGGCATCTCGCATTATGTGAGGGCGTGAGGAGAATACGGTGGCCTAGTGGCTTCTTGGGAAGCATTGTGCCTCCACACCGCTCTAACGGAGACGTACTTCCCCTCAAAAGGAAGGAACTTCGGTAACACATCCTCGTCTCCATCGGCTCCATTCTTGGTTATCTCGTGCCTTTACTTGTGCAAGCTTATTTGTGTTGTATCCCTTGCTTGCTTGTGTACTTATTGTTGTTGCATCATATAGCTTGCTCACCTAGTTACATATTTACTTTGATGCAAAGTTTAATTTGGTAAAGAAAAACTAAAAAATTTTAGTTGCCTATTCACCCCCCTCTAGTCAACTATATTGATCCTTTCACTAAGGTTACTGAGATAGTCACATCGAGCAATGATATGGAGCATATTGAGGTGGCCTTGCCTGATGGTTTGGTTGGCGAGGTGCCTCCCTTTGTCTCCTCTTCGGCGACGCTTGCTTCAGGGGGCACTACCAATATGTTGTCTTCTGGGTCCGAGGAGCCACTTGGTGATATTGGTGCGCCATCTACCACCCTGTTGGATGAGTTCCTAAGCAGTTTCAGTTGCGCGGCACCGGGGTCCTTGCTCGAAGAACCGATTCATGTGCAGATTGACGGTGCATCTACTTGTTCCGAGAGGCGCAGTGGACGTTTGGATAAGAAGAACAGAAACTGCAACATTCCTACTACCAAGCACGCCGAATATAGGTTGGCGGAGGCTTATGGGGAACTGCCGAAGGGGATGACACCTAAGAAAGGCTCCGAGGAGGATGTGCAAGAGAATATGAACTCTTATCTCCGGATGTACAAGAAACTGCTTACGCCGACGTCGATCCAGGCAATTCGTGCATTGGTGGAGGCCAATGGTTGATCTCATTTTTCAAAAGGTTAGGTGCGAGTTCACATCTTGTCGCAGACATGTTCTTGAGGTTGCAGTGGTTGTCTTGGTCGGGTATGTTGTGTTGACGATGGTCTTGGGCCTCGGCACCCTTGTATCTGGCTCGGACGACGCCCCTTGAGTGCTAGCCCGGTGTGTTGGGTCTTCGCCGGTTTCCCTTAATTAACCGATGCCATGTATGATTTTTAGGTCCAGTTTCCCTTATTAACCGGACCAACTCTCTTCTTCTATATGCAATGCGGGAGCTCCCCGCCCTCTGACGTGGTTTCGTCAAAAATATTTCAATATGGACTACATACAGACTGAAATGAGTGAACAAACATACTAAAATGCGTCTGTATACATCGATTCAGAGAAAAGTTAGAACATCTTATATTTTTAACGGAGGGAGCAAGTTCTAAGTCGCTCATTAAAAGATTGAGTTGGTTTCAGTGCAAACATAATGACTTGTCTTCATTGCTATTTGTAGGTTTTAATTTCGCGTGTGGAAAGGTTTGGGTGATACTGACGAGTGAAGATGATCCTACAACCCAAAAGTGTTCCTTGTTCATGCTCCCGCTTTAATTGTTTCCCGGAGATTTCAACATTGGGTGGCAGAAAGCTTTTCAAGTGGTTTTGGGCCAGCCATTTTCCACGGGACCACAAAAAAGAGGGCCATTTTCACCAACTTTTGGCACCAATACCGTACGTTCACTCTGGCCTCAGCTTCCACCCTCGCAATCGCACTCGCCGCTCGGCTCTAACAGTGCCTGTAACCATCAGGGATCACCGACAAGATTCAACGGCACAGCATTCATCGCCTATCATCATCATGTCAGACCTGGCGTGGTTTAAACGTTCTTATAGTATTTTTTTACGGAGGGAGTATGAATGATCGAATTGCTAGCTAGTTCGTCGCCTATCATCATCATGTCATACCGGAGAACAAACCAGACTCCCTCCCAATTGCAAGTGTCTCTCTACTTTATTCGCAAAAAAAGAAGTGTCTCTCTACTTGGACCACACGCGCTATTCGTGCTGGTGCTGCGTACGGCGATCGACCACACAACCATCGATCGATCGAAGCATCGCTCGTCACACCACGAGGCTTTTCTGCCTTTAAAATTGAGATGCGCTGCGTCGTCACGAGTTCATATCCTCCCTGCGTGTGCGAGAGAGAGAGAGAGAGAGAGAGAGAGAGAGAGAGAGACCATGGGGACGAAGACGGTCGTTCTGTACCCGGGCCTCTCCGTGAGCCACTTCGTCCCGATGATGCGGCTCGCGGGGCCCCTCCTCGACCACGGCTACGGCGTCTCCGTCGCGCTCATCGACACCGGTGTCAAGGAGGACATCGCCTTCGGCGCCGCCGTCCGCCGCGTCGCCGCCTCCATGCCGTCCGTCCGCTTCCACACTCTCCCGGCCGTGGAGGACCCGCCCAAGCTGGCCCGGGACGGGCAGTTCGTGCTCACGTACCTCCACCTCGTGAGCCGCTACAACGAGCGCCTCCACGACTTCCTATGCTCCATGCGCGTCCATGCCGTGGTCGTGGACTCCCTGTCCAATGCGGCGCTCGCCGTCGTCAAGAGGCTCGGGATCCCTGGCTACACCTTGTTCACCTCGAGCGCCGCCACCTTCGTCGCCTTCGCCCAGCTCCCTACGGTCCTTGCAGAGGGCGGCCCGAGCTTCAAGGAGCTGGGAGACACCCCTCTCGAGCTATTCGGCCTTCCACCCATGCCGGCTTCGCATCTGTTGGGCGAGGTGCTCGAGGACCCGGAGAGCGACACATACAAGGCGATGATGGCCTTGCTGTGCCGGATCCTGGAGGCCGACGGCACACTGGTAAACACGTTCGAGTCGTTGGAGGCTCGGGCCGTGGCTGCTCTCAAGGACCCTCGTTGTGTCCCCGGCTGGGTATTGCCTCCGGTGTACTGCGTCGGTCCATTTGTCGGCAGCATCGCCGATGCCGAGGCAAAAGAGCGGCACGAGTGCCTCGCCTGGCTAGACGGCCAACCGGACCGCAGCGTCGTGTTCCTTTGCTTCGGGAGCATAGGCACTGGAAACCACTCTGAAGAGCAGCTCAGGGAGATCGCCGTTGGCCTCGACAAGTCCGGCCACCGCTTCTTGTGGGTTGTGCGAGCCCCTGCCAGCGACAACCCGGAGAAGCCACACGACCCCAGTGCCAACCCGGACCTCGACACGCTCCTGCCGGACGGTTTCATGGAGCGAACTAACGGCCGTGGCCTCGTCGTCAAGCTGTGGGCGCCACAGGTGGACGTCCTCCGCCACAGGGCCACGGGGGCGTTCGTGACGCACTGCGGGTGGAATTCGGTGCTGGAGGGCGTCACCGCGGGCGTGCCGGTGCTGGCCGTTGTACTCGGAGCAGAAGATGAACAAGGTGCACATGGTGGGGGACATGGGGATCGCCACGGAGATGGTCGGGTGGCAGCAGGGGCTGGTCAAGGCCGGCGAGGTAGAGGCCAAGGTAAGGCTTGTGATGGAGTCTGAGGAGGGTAGAGAGCTCAGAGCACGGGCGACGGCGCACAAGGAAGCCGCGGCTGTGGCTTGCAACGACGGCGGGTCGTCGCGCTTGGCGTTTGCCCAGTTCCTGGCGGACGTGGCCAGCCGGCAGGATCGGGCTTGCAGCGGGGAAGTGATACATGGGAGTGGGTGATGCATGAGCTTGGCATGCCGTACATGTTGCATCAGTATGGGGCTGCGTGTATTTACCTTTTTTTCCGTTTGTAAAGAGCTAGCGCCGGTATGTTTGCGTGACATTCGGTGCGGGGCTGGAAGATAGATGTATGGTGGAGATTCCCCAACACCCGACCCCCTCGCAATAATTCAAGAAATGCTTATGTTTCCCTCAAAAAAAAAAAAGAAATGCTTATGTGTAGCATACACGACAACAGGGTATACAACGCTACCGAGATCAATGTGTCGAAGATTCATGTAGCTATTTTTAGTGATATACTCCTTCGGTTACCGCTTAAGCGAGTAGCTATGTCAAAAAGAATCAACAACTCGTTCAGAAATATCCCACCCATCCTATAAAGCTTGTCTTGCATTTGTCTAGATATGAATGTATCTAGCATGTTTTAGTAGTTTCAAGAAGAAACAAAATGTGTGCTCGGCAAACCTTATAAAAAGACTTTTGAGTGTTAACATAAATAAAAAACAAATAACTACTGTAGTTAAGTAACATGTGTCTGATGTCTGTGAGTGATAAATAGCCAAGGGTTTCTATATGTTTGCATTAATTCAATTTTTGTGCTTGATGTCTTTGAAGCCGCCGTTTGCAGAAATATCGAGAACGTCGGCTTGAGAAGGAGCGGAAACATTCAATTCAACAAGCACATCGACAACGGGCAAATGAGTTTAGTCAGCTTCTAGTGTTCCATCCGAAGGCTTCTTAGTCATGGAAGTGGCGTCCTCTCGATCTCTTTAGTGTCCCACTAGCCATGCCGCGCGCCTTAATGAGACTGGGCATCACTATGTCAACGTATGAAGTATGGAACATCATGCCGAAGAGGAACAACAGATGCCTCATCAACGTCTCATGAGGTGTGCCGCATGGTACTACTGAATTTTTTTTGAGAAGCACTACTGGAATCAGGGAATTTGCCGTCAGCTAGTTCTTTGCCGTCCGCTAGTGGACGATAAAGAAGGTCTGTGCCGTCCGCTTCCAAAAAACAGATGGCAAAGAACTACCAGATGGCAAAGATACAATTTGCCATCTGTCAGTTTTTTGCCGTCAGCCAGCCGACGACAAAGGGCCCAAAAGCAGACGGCAAAGAGACTAGCTAGGCCCCACTAGGGCGTGGAGCTAGCTAGGTCAAATATTTGCCGTTCGACATATCTTTGCCTTCGCTAGCGGACGGCAAAGAATTTTCCTAACTAACCGCCGTGCCCCCCACCCCCCGGCCCATCCCCCCTCTCTCTCTCTGGCAGACGGCGAGCTGACCTGTTTGGTGACTTTGCCGTCTGTGGAAGACGACAAAGGCTGGAGAGGTTTGCCGTCTGTAGAAGACGGCAAAGAGCTGGGTGGAGTGACGCGTCTGCTGACGTCAGAATGCGGACGGCAAAGGGGGAGGGGCATGTTTGCCATCTACTGGCAGACGGCAAAGCCTCCCGTTAACCACCTAACATGTCTAACGCCTATTATTTGCCGTCCATGTTCTTGTCGTTTGCCACCGACGGCAAAGGGTCTTTGTCGTCCGCTTTGAGAAATCAGACAGCAAATAACCTATTTACCGTAGCTTTCTTTGCCGGGTAGCTTTGCTGTCTGGGGCTGACGACAAAGAGGTTTGCCGTCCTCTTTCGGTTCCTTTGCCGTCTGCCATGGCAGACGTCAAAGAAGCTGATTCCTGTAGTGAAGATAGCCACCATGTAGGGATAGCCAAGTTCATGATGTCCTTCTATCCCGCTCTCTCTGTGTGTGGTGGTGGTGGTGGTGGTGGGGGGGGGGGGTGTCAGGAAGAGGACTGATTTCTTTAGAGCTAGAGTTGTGTAGCAAGGTAATAAAGATAAGAAAAAAACAAACTATTTAGTGAGATGGTCTAAGGTGAGTTCGCCTAAAAAGCAAGGAGGATTAGGGGTTCTCAACTTAGACCTCATGAATAAAGCTCTCCTCGCTAAATAGCTTTGGAAGCTTGAAACTTAGGAGGGTCTTTGGCAAACTATTTTGTTAGAGAAGTATGTTAAAGGAAAATGTCTTTCTAGGATAAAACAGAAATCGGGCGATTTCCAGTTTTGGGTGGGACTCCTATCTGTGAAAGAAATTTTCTTTAAGTATGTCAAGAAGAAAGTTGGTAATAGTGAAAACATCGGGTTTCGGGAGGACTGGTGGTTATATGACAAATCACTTAACCAATCATGCCCGAGGTTATATAATTTGTGCTTTATAAAAAATATAAAATTGAATTATGTTATTAATAGTGATTGGGATCGTTTTTAATTTAGGACTCTCTGGGGTGATACTTTGAATCAATTGGAGGGGGGGGGGGGTCAAAGATAGATATTCTGACATTTATTTGTCTGGTGAAAAGGATATATCGACCTAGTCCTTAATAGCTCATGGTAAAAATTTGGTTAAATCTATAACTAGTAGAGTGTGAATGATATTAACTTCCCTTTCAAATTCATGTGGAAAGTGAAGGTTCCACCTAAAATCAATGTGTTTCTTAGGTTGGTGGAGCATAACAGTGTGGTAACAAAAGATGATCTGACAATAAGGGGCTGGATTGGCAACTCTAAATGTGCCTTTTGTTTTACTAATGAGACCATTGATCACCCGTTTGTTCACTGTTCAGTTGCCAAGTTCATGTAGTGTATTTTGCAAACTAATTTTAGTTTCTAGTCTATGCCTGTTGTGGTGCAAACAATGTTTTCTAAGATCTCCCAGTTTAGAAAGGAGAAAAAAATGAAGTTATGTATTGGTATCTTTTCTTTACTGTGGTTGATTTGGACCAGGTGAAATTATGTATTCTTCAATCACAAACCGGTAGTTGACCCTTTTGTGATTCTATAGAATAAGGGAAGTTGAACTAGGGAGTACGACTTCTAGAGCAAGTATCAAGTGAGGTATTCCATGCTTCAAGAGGATGGCATCCTGAGGTGCTTCGATTTACTAGTGGTTAATGTGTACATTGCTGGTGAGGATGTTTTCTTCGACATCGAGTTGCTGCATCCCTTGCCAACTATCTTTGGAGACTAGCTTTCATATTGCTTACCCTTTGTTCTTCTTGTTTATATATTAGTATGTCTGTGGGTTTCTAAGTTTAGTTCCAGATCTTCTTGGCTTAAATCGATGTAATGGAGTTGTGTTTGCCTGTTTGGTGTTGGAGGTAGCTCCTTTTGGTAGCTATTCTCTTAGTTGGAGCGATCATTTACGCTCTAGCGTTATGGTCCAGTCTAGTTTTTAGTGAGTTTGATCTATAAGCATTATCCATGGTTTCTGCTAAAGGAAATCGGGAGGGGGGCTCTTTTGCTAAAAAAACATGTACACATCGTGTGCCCAAGTTATGGAGTATGGTGGAGGGACCAATGACTTGCCACTGATTGGTAGGCCAATGATCATAGCCACATCATCCAACGTAGGCACCAACACCCCCGAACGACAATGAAAGGTGGGTGTCTCAAGTCTCCACTGATAACCAAAGGCTGTCAAAAGTTGGATTGGCGTGGGCCTGATGGTGGCCCTACGGGTGTCCTTGGCAAGGGCCTCGCCATAGCCCCGGCAAGGGTCTTGCCGGGGCCCCGGCAAGGGTCTTGCCGTGGCGCCTGCTGTCATCCCTGGCAAGGCTCTTGTCGGTGACCTTGTGGTCCTCCTTGGCTGGGATCCCGCCAAGGGTCGTCATCTTCTATAGTGTGTATCTGATCTTGAATGTCTTCACAAAGATTTGCATGCCACCACGGGGATGTCTCCCGAATCCTTGCCCCATGGGGGCAGTGGACTCAAGGGTGATTCGCTCCGTAGGTGTGGGGCGAGCTACCACGGCAAGGGTCTTTCCGGGTTTGCTAAAACCGCCCTCCGACAAGGATCTTGCCTGGGGAGTCCGCTTCGTCCCCTTTGCTCTTTGTGGTCTTGGTCTTGGCGTCGTTCTGCTCCTTTTGAGCTTTGGCCTTACCTTGGCTCACCTCCCTTGCCTTGCTCAGTGCAGTGGTGTCCATGGCTCAGACTGCCCGTGCACAGTTATAGGGGTACAAAAAGTGTACCCCTCTTTTTGTACACCGACAATTAATTAATGGTTTATTTAAGGTGGCAACTTTAATACACATCTGGGTGGATTGAGGCACCTGGGTACTCCAGCGATTGCCTGTTTTCTTTATGGACCGCCACCCAGGCTCAAAGGGATCATAAGATTATTCATGCTAAAAACTTCCGTGTGCAGCCACAAGCTACTATGGGCTCTAGCATAGTTGATTAAGTCGTGCGAACTCTTACAGTGGTAGACTAGCAGATGTAGGGGAAAGTAGGTGTAACTATCTACCCGCTCGTAAGGTGCTAGCGCTTCTGAAAGACTATGTCTCGGTCATCCGTTTCTCAAACACCATGTAGTGCGAGAATCCCAACGGAGGAGATCGAGTCTTGTGGGGAAAAGTGGGCAAACCTCTGCAGAGTGTATAAACTAATCATGGTTAGTCGTGTCCCCGGTTATGGACGTTTTGAGTATCTAGTACTTGGATTATCATGTGAATCTCATCATGTTACTTTAATTAATATTGTTGGGTTTGATGATGATGCTTAATTGGGATTGAGAGGATGTCTATCTTCTCGATGTTTAACAACCACCATGATAGTTAAATAAATTTATTCCTTTGCAGTAGGGAAAAATTGGCTTTATGCAAAACTGTAACCATAGAGCTTTTCCACCAGCCATATATGCATGTAGTATAGCATATTTCTGTTCATTACTCTCTATGTGTTACATTGCCAGCATATTCCATGTGCTGACCCGTTTTCAGGCTGGAACGTTCATGTTGCAGACTTTTCAGACGACGAGTAAGGTGCCTTAGGTCGTGGTTCTATACTCAGTGATGCCGTTGGAGTTGATGGACTCACTTATCTTCCAAGCCTTCCACTGTTATCATTATTTAGATGGCCTTAAGCCATATTTATTGTAATAAGTTCTCTTTTGAGACATTCGATGTAATAAGTGTGTGATTGCTACTCTGTTATAAATCCTTCAAGTACTGTGTGTGTCAGCATTACTGATCCAGGGATGACACTAAAGCACAGAGATCGGACTGTTTGAGGTCTGGTCGCTACAAGATGGTATCAAAGCACACACTGACTATAGGACACGACCACTAAGCTAAAAGCCCTAGATCACTACTCACACTTCTCATTTCTGACTCCTCATCTTTTGTACTCTTTTAGAATGGCGGATGCAAGGAACAAGTTCACGCAACTGGATGAAGATACACCCTTTGGACGTCACTTGAAGGAAGTCACTAGATACCTGAACATCGGAGTACCAAGCTTCACCGGGACCTACAACGCCACTTTACCTGAAGAGGAGCGCTGGACGGTTCAAGTTCAAGTTCCAGGAAGGACATTCATGCCCGTCACTGAGCCCATAGAGTTTTCCTTTGATGCACCAACCTGGAGTATAGGAAAGATCATGGCAGCCCACATCACTATGGGGCGCATTGGAGAAGTTTACCACAAGGATCTCAAGGATACTATCTACCAGATTTGTGGGCGCCGAGATGAGCAATGGGAGATGATCAGCACCAGGAAGGATAGATCAATTGCAGCTTTCATCCAGGAGTTAAACCAACACATTCGACGCCAGGATAACCAGATGTGCGCAGGCATGATAGACCTGAAGAAGGCCATGACCAAGATCACATAGCTGGAGGAAGAACTCAAGTCAACACGCGATGGATATGAGGAGGAAATAGCAACATTAGTGGAGAAGAATGATGATCTGAAGAAGAAGCTAAAAGTGTTCATGGGATTCCCCGCGACTGGAGGAGAAGACGATGATTGCACTTGTCCAGAGAACTACATCATCATCGATGACACCGACTCGGACCCAGACGATAGCGATGATGATTATGTTGATGAAGCTGGAGCAGATACCATGGAGTCTTCATCAGAGCAGTTTTTCTAGTCGACCACCATAGTAGTAGTAGTATTCTCCCATGTATCTGTATAGTCTGAGCACTTCTATAACGATAGTTAGACCGTTGTATGCCCTTGTTTGATTGAATGAAGTGATTTTGTTTGCATTTGTCTCATGTGCATATGGGTAGTGTTTTACCTCTAGACCTCATTCTATTTTATATTCTCATCTTTTCTAAAACCCTTAGATGCCTCCGAGACGTGACAATGGATTTGCTTTCCCACTAGAGCTCACTCAGTTGATCCAGCAGCAGAATGCGTTGATGTAGTTGCTAGTCTAGAATCAGAATTAGGGGAATAACAACAACAACAACCCACCACCGCCACCACTTGTTGATCACTTAACTCGTTTTCTTAGGCTGAATCCGCCGGTGTTCTCCAGTAGCACCGAGCCGATTGTTGCAGATGATTGGCTCCACAAGACAATAAGGGAGTTGACCACTACAGGATGCACAGGTGCGGAGAGGGTGCATTTTGCCGCACATTAGCATGAAGGACCCACAACATCATGGTGGGAGAATTTCACAGCCACCTATCCTATCGACACTGTTACATTCGACCAGTTTTAGTAGGAGCTATGGCCATGAAGAAGCGTGAGTTTCGCAACTTGCACCAAGGAGGACGGACTGTTGGCCAGTATGTGGATGCCTTTAGTAAGCTAGCACGTTATGCCCGAGATGACGTTGCTACGGATGCAGCTAAGCAGGAGAAGTTTCTGGAAGGACTGAATGATGAGCTGAGCATGCAGTTGATGGTAGCAACTTTCAACAACTACCAGGAGTTGGTAGATAGAGCTCTCATGATTGAAGGGAAGCAACAACAGATTGAGAACCGCAAGAGGAAGTATGGACAAGGGAGGTACAATTCTGGAGCTCAGCAGAAGCCACGTTTTACCCGGAAATCGGGAGGACATTTCCAGCATATCCATGGAGGAGGTAGATCGCACAATCATAATGGCCCCAAGAATGGTAATGGGAATGGAGGAAGCAACGGCCAGAACTGTACGAACCCGTCAACCCCAGCCAAGAGAGACCTGAGCCAAGTAACTTGCTATAAGTGCCATAAGACTGGACATTATGCCAATGAATGTCCTGAAACCCAGAATGGAAATGGAAATTGAAGCTCAGGGAAGAAGCCGAACCCTTTCAACAGGGGACAGGTGAACCACGTTAACGTGGAGGAGGTTGAAGCCCAACCAGATGCAGTAATAGGTAAGTTTTTGGTTAAGTCATTTACTGCAATCGCTCTTTTTGATACTGGTGCATCGCATTCATACATATCAAGGGGATTTGTGGATAAGTATAAATTGCCCACCAAAGTTCTTAGAACACCTATGTTAGTGAGCTCACCAGGAGCGGACTATATGGCTAGTCGAGGATGTTTTCAAGTGCCATTGAGTATAGGTAGGCATGTTTTCCCCTCGGATTTAATCATTTTGGAATCACAAGGTTTGGCTGTAATTCTGGGTATGGATTGGCTATCGATGTATGGAGGAAACATCGATTGCGCCAGTAAGTCGATTTTGCTTACCACTCCAGAAGGAAGAAGGATCAAGTATGTATCACAGCATGAGCCGAAGAGGACACAAGTAAATTCCTTATCAGGAGTTGTGTAGGAGGAAGTACCAGTGGTGAAGGATTTCCCTGATGTATTTCCCAAAGAGTTGCTAGCATGCCACCAAATAGAGACAATGAGTTTTTGATTGAGCTTTTCCCAGGCACAGGGCCGATATCTAAGAGACCATACCGGATGCCCGCACAAGATTTGGAGGAAATTAAGACGCAAATCAAGGAGTTACTGGATAAAGGCTTTATTCGCCCAAGTTCTTCACCTTGGGGATCGCTAGTACTTCTAGTGGAAAAGAAGGATGGATCATTGATGATGGTTGTTGATTATCGAGGACTGAATGAAGTAACAATCAAGAACAAATACCCATTGCGGATGACCAATGATTTGTTTAACCAATTACAAGGAGCTAAGGTATTTTCCAAGATTGATCTGCGATCAGGATACCACCAGTTGAAGATTCAAGAGCAGGATATACCTAAGAGAGCTTTTACCACCAGGTACGGGCTGTATGAGTATACCGTTATGTCATTTGGTCTGACTAACGCACCTGCATATTTCATGAACATGATGAACAAGGTATTTATGGAATTTCTGGATAAGTTCGTCGTGGTGTTCATTGATGATATTTTGTTCTACTCGAAGAATGAAGAAGAGCATAAGGAGCATTTGCATTTGGTACTTGAGAAGCTCAGAGAACATCAGTTATATGCTAAGTTCAGCAAATGTGAATTTTGGTTGAAAGAAGTTGGATTCCTCGGACATGTTATATCCGGAGAAGGAATAGCAGTAGATCCCACCAAGGTTGTCACTGTGACAAATTGGGTAGCACCAACGACAGTTGGAGAGATCCGGAGTTTTCTTGGGCTGGCAGGATACTACCGGAGATTCATTGAGAATTTCTCGAAGATTGCGAAGCCCATGACGGAGTTGTTAAAGAAGGATACGAAGTTCAAATGGGCCGAGGAATGTGAGGCCAGTTTCCAGGAGTTGAAGAAACATTTGGTTACATCGCCAGTGTTGATTTTGCCAGATCAGCGCAAGGATTATGAGGTGTATTGTGACGCTTCACGTCGAGGACTTGGAGCCGTGCTTATGTAGGAGGGAGGAGTTGGTTCGTATGCTTCACGATAGCTTAAGCCCCATGAGTTGGACTATGCTACACATGATTTGGAAGACTTGGAGACACTTTCTCATCGGAAACCATTATGAGGTGTACATGAATCACAAGAGTTTGAAATACATTTTCACACAGAAGGAGCTGAATCTCAGGCAAAGGAGATGGTTGGAGCTCATTAAGAATTATGATATGAGATTGCATTATCACCCCAGAAAGGCTAACATAGTAGCTGATGCGTTGAGCTGTAAGAGCCATGTAAACACACTCATGACAGGAGGATTACCAAAGGAGTTAGCCGATGATCTTCGTGAGCTATGTTTGGAGATAGTTCTGAGAGGCTATGTTGCAGCATTGGACATTCAGTCAACTTTGATGGATAAGATCAGAGAAGCTTAGAAGACCGACAAGGAGATTGCCTCTATAAAGGAGAAGATGAGCAAAGGAAAAGCTAAAGGATTTCGTGAGGATGAGCATGATACCTTATGGTTTGAGGACCGCATTTATGTGCCTAATGATCCGAAGAACAGGAAGTTGATTCTGCAAGAGGCCCATGATTCACCATACTCGATTCACCCAGGAAATACCAAGATGTATTTGGATTTGAAGGATATTTTCTGGTGGACCAGAATGAAGAAGGATATTGCGGAGTATGTAGCAGTATGTGATGTCTATCAGAGAGTGAAGGCAGAGCATCAGAAGCCAGCAGGATTGTTACAACCATTGCCAATACCCGAATGGAAGTGGGATAAGTTAGGCATGGATTTTATCACGGGATGGCCCAGGACTCGTTCAGGCTACGACTCGATTTGGGTTGTAGTCGATCGTTTGACGAAGGTAGCTCATTTCATCCTAGTGAAGACCACTTACACCAGTGCTAAGTTGGCAGAGATATACATGACCAGGATCGTATGTCTGCATGGAGTTTCGAGGAGCATTGTATCAGATAGAGGAACCCAGTTTACCTCAAAGTTCTGGAATCAGTTGCACGAAACTTTGGGTACCAGGCTAGAGTTCAGTATAACTTTTCACCCACAGACAGATGGACAGACCAAGAGAGTCAATCAGATTTTGGAGGATATGCTGAGAGCTTGTGTGCTAGATTATGGTTCTAGTTGGGACGACAATTTTCCATATGCAGAGTTCTCTTACAACAACAGTTATCAATCCAGTTTGAAGATGACCCCTTTCGAAGCCTTGTGTGGAAGGAGGTGCAGGACCCCATTGTCGTGGGATGAAGTTGGAGACCGCCAGTTGTTTGGACCGGATTTGATTAAGGAGTCTGAACAGAAGGTGAAGTTGATTCGCGATATGCTCAAGGTAGCCCAGTCCAGGCAGAAGAGCTATGCAGATCCAAAACACAAGGAGACAGTTTATGAAGTCGGAGACAGAGTTTATCTTCTTGTATCTCCACTTCGGGGAGTTAAGCGCTTTGGAGTTAAGAGAAAGTTAGCGCCACGTTTTGTGGGACCATACAAAGTTTTGGAGCGTATGGGAGAAGTTGCTTACAAGTTGGAGTTGCCCGAAGGATTGTCGGGAGTTCACGATGTGTTCCACATTTCCCAGTTGAAGAAGTGCCATGTAGAGATGGCTGATATACCGCTGAGAGATACAATGCCGCTGGAAGCAATTCAGTTGGATAGTGATTTGACCTATGAGGAGAAACCAGTCAAGATTCTCGAGTATGCCAGTCGAGTCACCCACAGCAAGGTTATCAAGTTTTTCAAAGTTCAGTGGTGCCAACACACCGAGGATGAAGCCACCTGGGAGCGAGAGGAAGATCTGCTGAAGGACCACCCTCACCTATTTTCTAGCCAACCCGAATCTCGAGGGCGAGATTCATCTTAAGGGGGGGGGGGGTAGAACATCCCAAATTTTCAATTTGGAATGTTATACACTAGATCATCAATGCATATCATATTTTATTTGCTTTCGGTTTGATCCTAGAAATTCTACACAACTCAAGGACCCTCGGAGAGAGTTGGGGATTTCGTTATTTTCATATTTGGGTTTTCTCAAATTTTGGAAATAAGATCATTTGATTTGATTTATTTTATCTTCAATTATTTATATTAAAAAATATGAGAGAGGGAATAAAATGACTTTCCCAAAATAAAGAAATATTGAGGATCTAATAAAAAATTCAAATAAGATTTATTTTGGAGTTTTTGCTATTTTATTTGAATTTAGGAAAAATTGCACGTTTTTCAAAACTGCATTTTAGGGCCAAGAAAATGTTCATCTCGTTCTAAATATTTTATTTAGACGGCGAAAATTTGTTTTGGCAATTTTAGATTATTTATTTATTTATTTCTAGAATTTATTTTCTATTCGGAAGAATTAAAAAAACGCGTGAGAGCCCGACTGGGCCAAGGCCCAGCCAAGCCGGGTCGGCCTCGCCAGCGCCACCGCCATCCCCGCCGTGTCACCGCCGGACTCGGGGAGTCCGACCCCGAGCCGCCTCCGCCGTCGCCCCTTCCCCAAGCCGGACGAGCCCCACCCTCCTATAAATATGCCGCCACCCCGTCGCCCTCACCCCGTCCCAGCCCTGCCGCCGAGCCGCCGTCGCCGCCTAGCGTCGCCGCTAGGAGTCGCCGCCGCCGCCTCCCACCGTCGCTGCCGCAGCCCCGCCACCCCGCGCCGTCCTGTCGCCCCGCCGGAGCCGAGCCGGAGGTATAGCCGCCGCCGCCGCCGTGGTCCGGTTTTTTTAGAAACCCTAGTTTCGTTTTTTTTATATAAATCAGTTTTTCCGGTTTATTTATTTAGGGAGCGCTCGCCCGTTCGTTCGTTTTAACGGATGAGTTCACTGTTTAGTCTCAGTTAACGAACGTTCGTTCGTTAATCTGTTCGTCAGTTTTTCTTTTCTCGGATTTTCCACGGTTATTTCTGATCGCGATTTCTGATCCGATTTTCGTTTTAGTATAACTTTTCGCTTGTTTATCGGAATCAGGTGATTCAAGCGCCTAGAGTTTCGTCTCGAAACCCTCTTTCCATTTAACCAAATCAAAAAAGTTTTTGCTTCTGTAAAATTTTACTTAGGTCCAGAATAGTAAACAAAGCTTGTTTCTTTCGCCGTTTGACTTTCGTTGCTTCGTTTGATTTGATTCTTTTTGCAAACCGGAGTTCTTAAGTTGAACTTTCTGGTTAGTTCTATTATTTGAGTTTTACCTGTGCATTAGATGAGTACTTATTGTATGCTTGTTTGTTTGCGATAGAGTACCCGGAGTGCACCGCTTGCTACTTTGAATCTCTAGGTTTCACGGATCATCAACAAGGCAAGTAACACTTTGATCATACCTATTTACTACCCAGTTTTATTGCATTAGATCAATCCTCAAACAATTGCATGATTAGTATCTGATTAATATGTGGGTTTTGGGAAGTAGACGAGGTAGCACCTATTACCTGTTTTATTATCAAACCCTTGGGAGTTACTCTACATTTGCTGATTATGCCATGCTATGCTAGTACACGTGGATTGGGTGAGTGTATCCAAGACAGATGTGAGATTGTTAATTAATGGTTTATTTAAGGTGGCAACTTTAATACACATCTGGGTGGATTGAGGCACCTGGGTAGTCCAGCGATTGCATGTTTTCTTTATGGACCACCACCCAGGCTCAAAGGGATCATAAGATTATTCATGCTAGAAACTTCCGTGTGCAGCCACAAGCTACTATGGGCTCTAGCATAGTTGATTAAGTCGTGCGAACTCTTACAGTGGTAGACTAGCAGATGTAGGGGAAAGTAGGTGTAACTATCTACCCGATCGTAAGGTGCTAGCACTTCTGAAAGACTATGTCTCGGTCATCCGTTTCTCAAACACCATGTAGTGCGAGAATCCCAACGGAGGAGATCGAGTCTTGTGGGGAAAAGTGCGCAAACCTCTGCAGAGTGTATAAACTAATCATGGTTAGCCGTGTCCCCGGTTATGGACGTTTTGAGTATCTAGAACTTGGATTATCATGTGAATCTCATCATGTTACTTTAATTAATATTGTTGGGTTTAATGATGATGCTTAATTGGGATTGAGGGGATGTCTATCTTCTCAATGTTTAACAACCACCATGATAGTTAAATATAATTTATTCCTTTGCAGTAGGAAAAAATTGGCTTTATGCAAAACTATAACCATAGAGCTTTTCCACCAGCCATGTATGCATGTAGTATAGCATATTTCTGTTCATTACTCTCTATGTGTTACATTGCCAGCATATTCCATGTGCTGACCCGTTTTCAGGATGCAACGTTCATGTTGCAGACTTTTCACACGACGAGTAAGGTGCCTTAGGTCGTGGTTCTATACTCAGTGATGCTGTTGGAGTTGATGGACTCACTTATCTTCCAAGCCTTCCGTTGTTATCGTTATTTAGATGACCTTAAGGCATATTTATTGTAATAAGTTCTCTTTTGAGACATTCGATGTAATAAGTGTGTGACTGCTACTCTGTTATAAATTCTTCAAGTACTGTGCATGTCAGCATTACTGATCCAGGGATGACACTAAAGCACAGAGATCGGACTGTTTGAGTTATGGTCGCTACACCTCCTATAAAAACCGGCATGACCGAGGAAACTTCTTATACCTTTTATGTCCTTGGGACATGGCTTCTTTTCAATAGCATCAACTTTAGCTTTATCAACTTCAATACCTCTCTCAGAAATCTTATGCCCCAAGACAATGCCTTCATTAACTATAAAGTGGCACTTTTTCCAACTCAAGACGAGACTAGTGTCTTCACATCTATGCAAAACTCCATCAAGGTTGCTCAAGCAATCATCAAAAGAGGATCCATAAATGGAGAAATCATCCATGAATACCTCACAAATCTTTTCACAAAAGTCAGAGAATATAGCCATCATGCATCTTTGAAAGGTAGCAGGTGCATTACATAAACCGAAAGGCATACGTCTATAAACCAAAGTACCGAAAGGGCAAGTAAAAGTAGTTTTTGATTGATCCTCCGCCGACACAGGTATTTGTGAGAAACCAGAATAACCATCTAGAAAGCAAAAATGTGTATGTTTGGATAGTCTTTCTAGCATTTGATCAATAAAAGGTAAAGGGTAATGATCTTTCTTAGTAGCTTTATTTAATTTACGGAAATCAATTACCATCCTATAACCTGTAATAATTCTTTGCGGGATCAATTCATCTTTATCATTAGGAACGACAGTAATACCTCCCTTTTTAGGAACACAATGGACAAGACTTACCCATTCACTATCAGCAACGGGATAAATTATACCTGCCTCAAGGAGCTGTAGTATCTCCTTTCTTACCACTTCTTTCATCTTAGGATTTAATGGTTGTTGAGGATCTCTAACTGGTTTGGCATCTTTCTCCACTTTAATTTTGTGTTGGCATAGAGTGGGACTAATGCCCTTAAGATCATCCAGAGTTTATCCAATAGCAGCACGGTGCTTCTTCAGAGTTTTGAATAATCTTTCTTCTTCTTGCTCTGAAAGGTTAGCACTAATAATAACATGATATATTTTCTTTTCATCAAGATAAGCATACTTAAGATTATACGGTAATGGTTTCAGCTCAAACACGGGATCACCCTTGGGTGGAGGGGGATCCCCTAGGATTTCAACAGGCAAGTTGTGTTTCAGAATAGGACCCTGTTCAATGAATACTTTATCTATCTCCCTTCTTTCATCTATAAACATATCATTTTCATGGTCTAGCAAATATTGTTCTAACGGATTAGTAGGAGGTACGACAATAGAAGCAAGACCAATAATCTCATCCTTACTAGGTGGTTCTTTATCATGGGGTTGTCTACAAAACATAGAAAAATTAAACTCATGAGACATATCCCCTAAGCCAATTGTAACAACATCCTTTTTGCAATCAGTCCTAGCATTAACAGTATTCAAGAAGGGTCTACCAAAAATAATAGGACAAAAGTCATCTTGTGGGGAACCAAGAACAAGGAAATCAGCAGGGTATTTAACCTTCCCACACAAGACTTCAACATCTCTAACAATCCCGACTGGCTTAATGGTGTCCCTATTGGCAAGCTTAATAGTAACATCAATATCTTCTATTTCAGCAGGTGCAATATCATGCATAATTTCCGTATATAAGTCAAAGGGTATTGCCCTAGAACTAGCACCCATATCACATAAGCCATGATAACAATGATCTCCTATTTTAATAGAAATAACAGGCATGCATACAACAGGTCTATGTATCTTAGCATCTGGTCTAGCAATATTAGCAGCCTGTTCGTAGAACTAAATAACATGCCCATCTAAATTATCATCCAAGAGATCTTTAACCATAGCAATACTAGGTTCAACTTTGATTTGCTCAGGAGGTGTATAAGTTCTAGTATTACTCTTACGAACAAGAGTTGAAGTTTTAGCATGATCCTTCATCCTAACAGGAAAAGGTGGTTTCTCAACATAACTAGTAGGGACAATAGGATCATTATAAGTGATTATCTTTTCTTAAACTGTAATAGGTGCAACCACTTTTACTTCAATGGGAGGATTATATTTAAACCACTTCTCCTTAGGGAGATCAATGTGAGTAGCAAAAGATTCACAAAAAGCAGCTACTATCTCAGAGTCAAGTCCATACATAGCGCTAAATCCGCGAAAAGCATCGATATCCATAAAAGATTTAACACATTCAAACTTAGGAGTTATACCTGACTCCTTACCATCGTCGGAACCCCAATCTCCAGAGTTGCGTTTAATTCTTTCCAATAAATCCCACTTGAACTCAGTAGTCTTCAACATATAAGAACCAACACAGGAAGTATCGAGCATGGTGCGATCATTGAGAGAAAGACGAGCATAAATTTTTTGAATAATCATATCTCTTGAGAGCTCATGATTGGGGCATGAATATAACATTGACTTAAGCCTCCCCCAAGCTTGAGCAATGCTTTCTCCTTTGCGAGGCCAGAAATTATATATGTAATTACGATCACGATGAACAAGATGCATAGGATAGAACTTCTGGTGAAATTCCAACTTCAATTGTTTATAGTTCCAGGATCCCGTATCATCACATAGCCTATACCATGTCAATGCATCTCCCTTAAAAGATAAAGGGAAGACCTTCCTTTTGACAACATCATCGGGAATACCTGCAAGCTTAAATAATCCACAAACTTTATCCACAAAGATAAGGTGTAAATTGGGATGCAATGTTCCATCTCCTGCAAAGGGATTAGCTAGCAGTTCCTCTATCATACCCGAAGGGATATCAAATTAAACATTTTCAATAGGTTTAGTAGGTTGAGGAGCAAATCTTTGCTCTACTGGTCGGGGTGAAGATACCCCGAACAAGCCCCTCAAAGGATTAGTTTCCATAGTAACAAGTGACAGAAAATTTCAGCACACTATATAAATGTTTCCTTACCAAGTTCCACTCACCAAGGCGCTTCACTCCCCGGCAACGGCACCAGAAAAGAGTCTTGATGACCCACAAGTATAGGGGATCTATCGTAGTCCTTTCGATAAGTAAGAGTGTCGAACCCAACGAGGAGCAGAAGGAAATAACAAGCGGTTTTCAGTAAGGTATTCTCTGCAAGCACTGAAATTGTAGGTAACAGATAGTTTTGTGATAAGATAATTTGTAATGGGTAGGAAGCAACCAAAGTAAATAAAGTGCAGCAAGGTGGCCCAATCCTTTTTGTAGCAAAGGACAAGCCTGGACAATTTCTTATAATGAGAAAAGCGCTCCCGAGGACACATGGGAATTATCGTCAAGCTAGTTTTGATCACGCTCATATGATCCGTGTTCGTTACTTTGATAATTTGATATGTGGGTGGACCGGTGGTTGGGTGCTGCCCTTACTTGGAAAAGCATACCACTTATGATTAACCCCTATTGCAAGCATCCACAACTACAAAAGAAGTATTAAGGTAAACCTAACCATAGCATGAAACTAGTGGATCCAAATCAGCCCCTTACGAAGCAACGCATAAACTAGGGTTTAAGCTTCTGGTACTCTAGCAACCCACCATCTACTTATTACTTCCCAATGCCTTCCTCTAGGCCCAAATAATGGTGAAGTGTCATGTAGTCAACATTCACATAACACCACTAGAGGAAAGACAACATACATCTCATCAAAATATCGAATGAATACCAAATTCACATGACTACTAATGGCAAGACTTCACCCATGTTCTCAGGAACAAACGTAACTAATCACAAAGCATATTCGTGTTCATGACCAGAGGAGTATTAATATGCATTAAGGATCTGAACATATGATCTTCCACCAAGTAAACCAATTAGCATCAACTACAAGGAGTAATCAAAACTACTAGCAACCCACAGGTACCAATTTGTGGTTTGGATACAAGATTGGATACAAGAGAAGAACTAGGGTTTTGAGAGGAGATGGTGCTAGTGAAGATGTTGATGGAGATTGGCCCCTCTCCATGAGAGGATCACTGGTGATGACGATGGTGATGGTTTCCCCGGCAGAACAGCTCCGCCGAAGCCCTAGATTGGTTTCGCCTCGTGGCGGCGGAGTTTCGTCCCGTAAGCTTGCTTATGATTTTTTCCAGCATAAAAGCCTTCATATAGCAGAAGATGGGCACCAGAGGGCCACTAGGGGGCCCAGGAGACAGGGGGCGCTCCCAGTAGGGGTGGGCGCACCCCCACCCTCCTGACCAGGGTGTGGGCCCCCTCTAGTGTTTTCTTTGCTCAATAATTCTTATTAGTTCCAAAAATAACTTCTGTGGAGTTTCAGGATTTTTGGAGTCGTGCAGAATAGGTTTCCAATATTTGCTCCTTTTCCAGCCAGAATTCCAGCTGCCGGCATTCCCCCTCTTCATGGTAAACCTTGTAAAATAAGAGAGAATAGCCATAAGTATTGAGACATAATGTGTAATAACAGCCCATAATGCAATAAATATTGATATAAAAGCATGATGCAAAATGGACATATCATCCAACTGAACATGCATGCTGGCCAACTTAAAAAATGCATCCTGGCCAACTGAGACATCTATTCTAGCCAAAACCAAAAAAACTGTAGTACGATAGAAAAAACACAAGAACTTTTGTCCATAGCTAATGATGCCACAAACTATATTAAAATAGTCACACATATAATCTTGTCCCACACATATATTCTGGTCCCACACCTATTACAAAGCTATAGTGTAAAAATATGTTCAATATACTAGAAATAAAACAGAAACAACTATAATCTATCATCCAATTCTTATTTCTTCTTTCACCTGGATTTTCCATCTCAAATGTAGCATCAAATTATGTCGAAATTATGTGCAGAAAAATCTGAATCAGCTCCTTGCCAAACAGAAAACCTGCAGATCATTGCAACAAACAGAGGAAAAAAGTCAGAAAACTCTGTAGTAAAAGAAGTCATGTTCTTGCCAACTATTTACTGCAACTGTGCAACTAACATAACTACTCTGTGCAAACAAAAGAATGCATAACTGTTATAATAAAGATTCTGCTATAGTCATGTAACTTTTGCAACTAAGATTGTCATAATGGTGTGCAACTGCCTATTTAGTAAGTTTTTAGGTTGTTTGAAACACTCTTTCATGGTTAACAACTAATGACATCACTTTCTTCTTTTTTATGTGCAGGGCGTGTGTGGCAGCATCCAAAAAAAGGAAAAAAATGCTTGATCTCAATGAGTTGCCTCCTAATCTCAATGAGCTTCCTCATGATATGGATCAGCAGCAACCTAGCATACCACAAGGAAATTGGACAGAAAATGGGAGATCTGTTTACTACATGCAGACAAGTCGTGGTGCTAACCCTATGGGCCATGACAATGTGGCAGGACAATCATCAACCTGTGGTGCCCCTGTAGTGGTGTCTTTGTAGTCAGAGAGCCATACTCTTGATGACACAGGAACCGCGGCAAATGTTCCTGGTCCAACCAGGACTGAGCTAGGAGCTGGGGCTGTTGACGGTGTTGTGCAAGGATAAGAAGGAGAGGATGAGGCTGGTTCTCAACCTATGGAACCCTATGTTGGCATGAGGTTTGACAACCTTCAAATTGCTAAGGATCACTACAATAGCTACGCCCTACGGATGGGTTTCTCTGTCAAGATGAACACCTCTAGGCGGACACCTCACATGAATGTGTTGGTAAAACATCAGTTTTGTTGCAACAAGTTCAAGATGCCCAAAGCTGATGATGGAGGAGCTGAGGCTCCTCTTGTCCTGGACCCTATTCCAAATCCAAAACCTGTTGGCAGTGATGAGGAAATGGAAGATGAACCTCCAATATTTGCTGAAGAGGAGGCTAGTTCTAGTAAGAAAAAGAAGAAACGGAAATGCGAGACAATAAAGCAGACTCAATGCAAGGCAAAAATGTTGGTGAAGCTGATAGATGGGCGATGGGAGGTGACGCACTTTGTTCGTGACCACAATCATCTGCTGGTGAACAAACCTTCGTTATCCAAATACTTGAGATCCCACCAAGGCATCTCACCTAATAAAAAAGAGTTTTTGTGCATCTTGTACAACTGCAACTTGACTACATGTGTGTTTCTATATCCCTTTCAGAATTAAGTTTCCCTCTAGGCAGTCCACTGTGCAACTGTTATGGTACTCCTGTGCAACTGAAATGTATTAATTGTGCAACTAGTGTTCAACTTCCCATGATGTTTCTATATCACTTTGCTACTTGTTGTGCAACTAGATTACCTTCACTGTGCAACTACACAATGTCCTGTTTGCAAAGTGCAAAGTGTTCTTAAAAAGGTGCAGCTAGGTGTCCATTTCCTGCAATTATCTTCTGTGCCAACACATGTCCTATTACTATGCAGCTGGATGTGCGCATTCGTGTGACTAAACAAATGATATATTGTTTTGTTTTTGTATTATGCAGGACGTATGATGCGCACAATGGCAGAGCTCTACGGATCCGGGATGATGGTGCCATTCAGACCAAAGGCAATAATAAATCTATGTACAAGTTTCCGTAGAGACGAAACAAAGGAGGGTGACATGATTGAGACAATTGCGCACTTCAAGGATATACAGAAAACCGATCCAGACTTCTTCTATAAGGTAAAATATGATGAAGAGGGCAGAGTTGTCAACATATTTTGGGTGGATGGGTTAGCTCGAAAAGCTTATGCTGAGGCGTACCACGATTGCATTTCGTTTGCCACTACCTACATGACCAACATGTATAATATGCCGTTCGCACCCTTGATTGGAATAAACTGACATGACCAATCTTTCATGCTCGGTTGTGCATTTGTGAGGCAGGAGTTGGCATCGAGCTTTGATTGGGTCTTCCAAGCTTTCCTAGAGGCTATGGGTGGCAAACCTCCTGACAACTTCATAACCGATCAGGATGGTGCAATGAGGCAGTCAATACAGAGCATCTTTACAACCATCATGCATCACTGTTGTCGATGACACATCATGAAGAAGGCACATGAAAAGGTTGGTTGGCTGTTGTGCCGGAATCCAGGGCTCTCTGATGATTTCAACTAAAGTGTTGACTTCAGCTTCACTCCAAACGAGTTTGAACAGAATTGGGCTATGTTAATGATGAAGTACGAGGCTATGACACACACACACTTTGAGAAGTTGTACGAATACAGGTCAACTTGGGTGTCGTGCTACTTCAAACACAAGTTCTTCCCTTCCTGGAGTCTACACAGCATAGTGAGGGGTTCAACACCGTCCTAAAGAGATATGTGAACCCACACAACTCGATGCTGAACTTCTTCAAGCAATATGAAAAAATTCAGAACCACATCCTTGCCAAGGAAGGCTTCAATGATTAAAGGACACAACACCTTGAGATTGAGCTGTGGTCCAACTTCCCAATAGAGAAGCAAGCTTACGAAACCTACACTAGGGACCTTTACCGCAAGTTTAGAGAGTTTGAGATGATTGGACGTTATAATGCATTCCAAGTTGGTGCTGATATTTTTGAGCTCACACCGAACCAGAAATTTGTTGCCAAATATGGTTCTCGAAACTACTTGGTGCAGGCAAGGGTGGAGGAGGGTTCCTATTTGCGTGAGTGTTGTAAAATGGACAAGGATGACATCCTCTGTTGCCACATCCTCAAGGTGTTCACCCATATTGGAGTTGAAGTCATACCGGAAAGGTACCTGCTAAGACAATGGACACCTACTTCTGTACCTACACTACAAAAAAATACACTTCCCTGATGATACGTGTTTCTCACAGTAGGTCGCATTTTTTGTCATGCATGTACATCCATGAAAAATTTATGACAGAATCCAGATAGTGATACCTGTGCTGTCGTAGAAGTGTTCCATGACATTACCAAAATTATCATCACGGAAGTGTCCACTTCCATGACGATAAATCATGCGTCACAGAAGTTCTTTCTTCAAGGGTGACCGACACGTGGCATCCACCATAACGGAACGCTGTTAAGCTATCGGGTCGGATTTTGGATCCGATAACCCGTTAATAGCCCCGACCAATGGGAAATTTCCACATGTAAAATTCTGATTGGCCGAAGGGAACACCTGTCAGCTCGTCAGTGGGCCAGATGTCGCCCGTCCATTGGAGGAGACATGCCTATGGTACGTCGACATGTGGCTGGGCCCAACAGAGGCCCATATAGGTTAAAAAGGCCGACCCAGTCAAAGGCCCGTAGAACTTAATCAGGTACTAGTGGGCCAGCCCAATAACGACCTGCTTAATAAAGGCCCATTTACGGCCCGAAACCAGATCTGGCCCGCTAATTGTTCGCCCAATATTTGGGCCCATTTACGGCCCGAAGCCAGATCTGGCCCGTTAATTGTTCGCCCAATATTTGGGCCCATTTGTGGCCCGAAGCCAGATCTGGCCCGTTAATTGCTCACTGAATATTTAGGCCCAACTATAGCCCAGTGACTTCCGGCCTGTTAGAGGCCTGATGTAGACATGGGCCCATTTCAGCCCGGTGTGACTTTCGGCTTGGGAATGGCCCGTGCTGCCCATGGGCCATATATGGTCCGACGGGACATCGGGCCTACTAACGGCCCGTGCTAAAGGTGGCAACAGTTAAGCCCAACGTGACTTTGGGCCTGTTAAAGGCCTGTCGCATAATTTGGCTCGTTGATGCATGTACTAAGCTTTCGGCCTCTTAAAGGCCCATGATATCAGTGGGCCAACTAAGGCCCGAGATATGTTTCGGCCTGGTAACGGCTCGTGAGCTAACTGGGCCCATAATGACCCGGTCTACATTTCGGCCTGCTGAAGGCCCGTCGACGACTAGTGAAAATTGAGGCCCAACATGCATTTTGGCCTGCTAAAGGCTCGTGGTTTCATCTCGGCCGTAACAGGCTAGTACAATATTCAGCCTGTTAATGGCCCAACGCTACCTGGGCCAAACTAAGCGCTGGGTCGACAAAAGGCCCAACTAAAATATAGGTCGGTGTAAGTTTGGGCCTGGTGCAATGTGTGAAGGCCCCAATCGTTTGGGCCCAAGAAAGACGCAGGCCGGCCCAATTGTGGCCCGCTAAAAACCTGGCCCGTTAGAGTCGAATGTTTGAGCCCGGTCGACTACATCTGATTTTTTTCAGATAGCGAATGATGGAAGTAACTAGTAGGAATTAATAACAAACCTACTCTATACAATAAAGAAATTACTACATAATAACTAAGAATAAACCTACACTATACAATAAAGGATTTAAAGTATATTACATCCATTGGGCATTGAAGTTCGCCACCAGTGATCATAAAGACAACGAAGAAGCAGATTACAAAAACTGGGCACCATTGCAGCGTAACAAAATAATACTGAATCGAGACCACTTCCAAGACAGTTCAAGAAAGGTTAGCCTTGCAGGGGAACTGCTGCCCAAGCTGCTGAGCAAGGTTGTGAGACCGGCCTAGCATGTTGGTCATAGCTTCCAGGTGTAGCTGTTTAGCGATGAGGTTCTCATTGGTGTTCTCCGCAATCTTTCTTAGAGATAGGACTTCAAGTCGAAGTTGAGTTGGAGAATGCCTTTCTGCTAGAACTTGGGACTGAAGAAGTCGAACAGATTCAGACAACGAATTTTGTGAGCTTGTCTGACTGTTAGTCTCAAGTAACTTGAACACTGCATCAAGACAAGACTTTGGGGTTGTCTCGCTATCTTCAAGATGTTTTGCCTTCTTTGGTGCAATGTATGTTGGGTTTGTCTCACAGCCTTCAGTAGACTTGTGCATGCCATCAGGCATATCACCCTCAAACAAAGCAGAGAGATGACAGGTTTTGCACGTGTATAAACAAAGACGATAACTGTTCTATCAATTCTATCCAATTTCAAATTAGAAAATAAAGAGTAAGTTCAAAATATCAATAGCATAATTTGGCATTGTTAATGCGGGGAGCTTCACCACACTACTGGATTACCATGTCAACATAACAAGCATAGATTAAGGGCAAAGAAAATCATTGTATCTATTTTGGATAATGTGCATGGCATGTTGTTCATATCATTAGCCACATTAGTAAGATAAAACAAGAGATGACAAGGTCCAAACGTGGGCTGCTTCACCACACACTGGATTATAGATCCACAAAACCAAGCATACATATAGGGAGTATTAAGTAATGTGCATGGTATGAATAAGAAATTTGGTTTTACAAGTAAAACTTAGAACTTACGGTTCTTACGAACATGCATTTTGGTAGAAACAACAAACTAAATAGCAGTAAACGATAGGGAGTATGAGCAAATTAAACAGCAGTTGAAGATAAAGGCTTTAGAAGGACTGACTTACATTAACAGTTAACACCGGCTTTATAATGCCCTTCTCCATGTCAAGGGAAGGATAACTCAAGAATTTCAGCACAGAATCTTCTTCATAAGCATTGCCTGTACTCTACATTTTGTACAGAGTAATTATAGATATGATAATACTAGAAGGGATAGAGGATAATGAAGATAAGATGCAGATTGATGCTACATAATCAACTACCAATCCCTGGAAGTACAAGCATTACAGGACAAAATGTACTGACAAGAGCAATGGGCTACACTTCTGCACTGGCATTGTCTGTGTATTCTACTTGTTGGTAAGATTAAATATAGATCTGATCTTTTTTAGTAAATGGTGGGCGAGGGAGATAAGATGCAGAATGCTACAAAATGAACCAATCCCTCTTCCCATAATACAAGAGTGTTTTGAACACTGGTGTACTGTACAAAACATTCTTATATTATGGGATAGAGGGAGTAGCTGTTAATGTAAGTACAGTGATAGACCATGTGCAGTCCTTACAAGAGGACTGCAGAGCTAAACCTCTTCAAAAGCATCGGGTTGATTCTAAATTTGTGTAAGAGTCCATACGGATCTTATAATGTCCACCAAATGGACGATTACGAGGCTAACATGTGCAGTGATGCTACATAATCAAACAGCTATGAAAGTAAGTATGGTCATACAGGGCAAGAGGTACTCACAAGAGAAATGCAGTGTGCAGTATAGTTGCGAGATTCTGTGGTCCCTTAAGAACGAATGTTCTTCTTCTAACAATTTTCATACAAGTGAGACATTAAGGCATATGCAGAAATGTAGTTCAAATTGTGATGTGATATCATAGATAGTACCTTACGCTGCAGCCGAGACCAATGTGTAACAAGATTATTCCAGTCACCGTCGGATAAATGTAGCACCGGAGACTTTAATGAAATTTCGTTCAGAGGCTTGCCATCGAAGTGCGCTTGCCTCAGGTAGGAACAATACTTCATCAACGAGTGCTTGAAAAGCGCAACTAGCTCTTGCTCGTCATCACAATCCAGTTTGCTCCTTGCCTATTAAAAAGAATGAAATCTTGTGTCTTCTATCAGCAGAAACATATGCAGTAATGACCATGAATAACATTAGTACATTACTTACGCGTAAGTTGCGGAGGAAGACTGGAAATTGTTCCATGTCTGCGGTATAATCTTTCCATGAAGGAAAGATGCGCACAAAGTTCCTGACAACAACATAAGCTTTGTCTTCTAAACTGGGAAGAAATTGAACAAGGGTCCTATTTGCTGCAATTGGGGCTCTCTCTGGTTCAAAAAGGGATTTGGCAACTGGATTTGGTGTACTCTTTGCTGGAATGGGGGTTTTGCGTCGTACAGCTGGTGCTATGTCAACTGGCATAATCATACTGTTTGCTGCAGTTGGGGTCTGCTGAGTTGGGGCATCAGAAATGACCAGTGTAGTTGGGCTAGAGTCTGCTAGAGTCGGGGTATTTTGTGGGTCAGGTGATATTGCAACTACACCTAATAGGCTATTTGATTTATCAGGTGCCACTACCTTTTCCAAATACTTTGCTTGTGCTCCTCCACGATCATCAATCGCCCTCTTCCTTTTGAACGTCTGATACACAAGAACAACATTTGAATGGATAAATATGGTATGATAACAGATGGAATATGTACTGAAAATGGATAGGCAGGGCGTATTCACATACACGATGTGTAAACTAAGCTAATGGCAGTTCAACAGAGTAGAAGCAATGCAAAGCATCAGTTGCAAGATATGTGCGAGCAATGTAAGCTTGGAAAGTTAGAGCAAGTACCTTGATGGGTGAATAAGATAGGGCATCTTCCTCTGACTCCTCCACTAGGGAGCTACATTGACTTAGGTCTCCCTCTAACTCAGAATCACTGTTAGGATCATATTCTGAGCATGAATCTGTAGGTGGAGAGAGTTTGCATTGCATTGCATCCAGACTTGATTTCAGTCCCTTAATGCCAAGTTTGACAGCCATGGCATTGTTCTGCTTTATTCTTTTCATGCGTGCAAGCTCATAATCATTATGATGCTGTTCAGAATCTGAGATTCATGAAAACATAAAAAGTAGTCAGATTATCTATGGAATGCATTGCGGATTCAACTCGGAGAGTGTCTCCCTATAAACCCCTGCATATGCAAAGTTCACCTCCCCAACTGTGCTGACCAGACCACAGACAGAAATACAAACCCCTTATGTCTCTATAGCAGGCAGGCACACATTTCAAAACTGAGTAGGAACATTAGAATCATATGAAATTCGTATTTGAACAAATAAACTAAGCAATTACGAGTGGCGTAATGTTTAGCTTCAAGGGTGGAGTGTTGGTAGTGCGACACAAAGCAAGTAGGCAGATTGTATTCCATGTAAAAGATCGGAACCTATGTAAAAGCAGGAAATGACAGTTTCTTTCTATACAATGCAGTGTTCGTTACCCACACATGATGGAAGAGATCACATAGAGAAATACTATTCACTCATGTCTACAGTTCCAGTATTTAGAAAGAGGATGGTCCACCCTAAAAGAATATTGACAACAAATATGACAAGGCAAGCATAGATTTAGTGAATCAATCATTTACTTGTGAGCTTATTAGGACAAGTATGCAGAATTGTAACTGGAGTAAGAGACCGTCCAAAATCTGAATGAAGAAGTTTGTCTAGCACTTATTGGTTGCAACTAATCGACGTGAATAATTGGATATTATATCGAATGAGTAAGAAAGACAAGTAAAATTGTCAACAAACCTGGCTTGCAGTAGTAATCTGGGTCAATGTCACTACAACCAACAATCCAAAATGACTAGTTTCAGTTCCGAGGGCCAGAATTTTGAAAACCCTGTGAACTTTAGAGGTACTAAAGATTACCGAAATACATCTGAACCATTAAGTGTAGGTAGCACTGAGCACACAACAAACCCTAATGACAGTCCTGCCTAATGAGTAATGAATCAATTAGAAAATGGGTGATGAGGAGTGGCTGCTGAGTGTTGAGGATGTATCTCCTGCCTAATCGTGTTGGCTTGGTGGGTGCTGCACGCCTGAGCCCTGAACAGACTAGGAGGTAGGCACGGCAGCGCGCCCGGGAAGCGGTGACGCTGTTGGGCGAGCGGCTCCTGGCCTCCTGCTAGTTCGGCGTCTCCTCCTAGAGTCATGCCGTCCGGGGATGGCAAGTCGTCGGTGAGGCAGGCGGCTAGGGGCGAGTAGAGATCGGAAGCACGCAGCAGAACAGAGGGGAATCGGGGCCTGGGATGACCCAAAATCCTAGGGTGGGCCGGCCCACCATGGGCACCCTGTAGAGATACACACCCGAGCGGTGAACATGCATTTTCCAAACTAATATAGGAACATTTAGCTAACCAATTAAACAACTCTGTTTTAATAATATCAGATTCATATTTGAACATCTAAGCTTGTTTAGCTTGATGGGTGGAGCAGTGTTATTATGACACGAAGCACGTATTCTGATCTTATAGTGATCATAAAAGTGGGAAAATCTAAGCATATTTTTTTAGCAAAAGAGGGTTTCCCCTCCGATTTCTATTAAAGAAACCACCACGGAACCAACATGATCAATTAAACCCTAAGCATGATCAATTAAACCGTATTATGGATGTGCCATGGCAGATTTGAAGCTGCAAACCATAGAAATGATATTTAGCATCCATTGTTTTCTTCGAACTAAGAACTAAATTCTAAGAGCTGAAAAGAAAGTAGAGTAACCAAGTTAAGATCTATTTTCTGGTTGAGATCAAAAAGTTGAGGAGATATGAAGTACCACCTCTCTTGCGGCGCCATGTAGGCATCGGGGTGCGATGGCTGTCGGTGGCGTTGAAGCAGATCTGCGACGGTAGACGGGTGCATCGAGGGATAAGTCCCGTTGCGGTGGAAGAAAAGGTCGTGTGAGCGGCCCCAACAAAGAGGACGACGGCACCGATGAAGCGAGAGGAAGCGATGCAAGGCTATTGGTCCATCACCGTGGATGAGAAACGTCCATCTCTAACAGTGGATGATGCGGTCTTGGTAGGCGCTCTGGCGTGGTGGAGGACAGTGGCGATGGATGTGGTGGAGGACGGCGGCGATGGATGGGGTGGCGGACGGAGGCTGGTGTGGGGATGGGGTGTTCTAGGGCGGACGGTGTATGAATGGGAAAATGGAAGGAGAGGGACGGGGAACCATGTTTTTGGGACGCGCCTGTCTAAAATATGGGAAAGTTACGAACTTAGCCCCCGTTTAAAATTTGGACGTCTCATCGGTTGGGGATAGAACGGTAATCTCGCATCTCGCCAATATTTTCCCAGAGCGATTTCGAGCGAGGGGAGGGTGGTTGGTGCCCATGGTTGGCGCCCACGGTGTATGAACAGGGCTGACAGGTAGAGCGGTTGTGTCACGTCTGAGTGAAGTTACAAACCTGCCCCTATTGAAAATATTTGCCTACATCGATTTCGGCCGAGTCGAGTTTGTTTTATCGCCCACCGTGTATGAATGGGGAATGGAGGGAGAAATAGAGGTCTTTCGGATGAGCTTGAATCAAATGTATTTTTCCGCCCATGTTTGACGCCCACCGTGTCGGAATGGGCTCAGAGGCAGTCGTGTCACGTCTAATTGAAGTTACTAACCTACCCCTATTTAGAGTAGTGGAAATGGGGTCGATGGATTGTCCGTGTAATGGGTAGACAGTAATTTCCATCTCCCAAACACTTGGCTTCGGGCAGCCAACGTGGGAGTGGACATTTTGCTGCTTCTTTTGAATTTTGGGACTATAAGCATCCACATTTAACCTTGGCAACTAAATTCGAATCCACTTTGTATTCCTATATGAATCTTTATAAACCATTCTATGTGTTTTTATATATCTTCAAAAGGACGACAAAGATATATTCCACTATCATATATGAATATGGTTTACAAATGCAGATACTCAAATTCAGAAACTAGAATCCAGTTTAAGGTGAACTCGAATATTTGGAACACTTCATGTCCAACTCAAATGTCACACGCAGCATAATGTGTACTCCCATTTAGATATGTACACAAGCGATGTATCAAGATTCAAATACCGAGTCAATCAACCAACAATGTACAGAACTAACAGACATATAAACACTTATAGAGTATATGGATCAATAGTATCAACTAACATACATAAGCCAGGCCGCTGTACTTTTTTTTGGCTACAACAGCATCCTTTTTTTAGCCAGCATCTTGGCCCTTTCCGATGCGTGCCACTTATGGTCCATCTATACTACTACTATTGCTGAATGCAGATTCAGCCTGATTGGCATATTTGTAGGTCTGGCACAGCAATCCAAATGAAATGTCTCCGAGTCTTATCAATTAATACAGACATGTGCTCAAATAAAATTACAAAACAAAAAACAAAAAAAACAATTATTACATGATCTCTAATACAAATGGTTTGATTTATTACATGAACAGACAACACAAAGGTTATTCAACTATGGAAAGAACATTTCACCTCTAATTTACCAAGTAGGAATTTAATTTCCTTTTTTCCTTCAGGACCTTAACAATCTGGTCAGTCTCAGCTTGCTTCGTTTTGAAATCCACCAAATATTTAATGGTTGTCTTGAGTACTGCTTCTGATTGTGCTGTTTGCTTCCTCAACATGTCAATTTCATCTCTAAGTGCAGAAGCAGAATCTCTTTCTACCACTAGTTTGGCCTCTAGAGCATCAGAAGTTGGCAATTCATAATGCACGATTGGGCCGGTGCCACTGCTGTGGGATGATGCAACGTCCATGGGGACCTCGCTCTTTGATCTTGGGCTAACCTGTTTTGCCATTAAAGTTCCGATTGGATTCAGAAAAGTTGAAGTTAGCAAAACATCTCAACTGGGACTTATAACAGCAAACCAGTTAAACAAACAAGGAATTAAAGAGTTTCAATTGGATGCTGAAAAGTGCAGTAGTTATTAACATCATTGTAACCCATTGTTGCAGTAGCAAAGCAGTTAAACAAACAAGTAGATATTTAAGTTAAGGCAAACAGGTAATTCTTAACAGTAAGTATCAAACAAATAGATAGACATAGTCTACAATATGATTAACAGGCTGTGCCATTATGTAATCAGTAGCAAACTAAATTAACCCAAGCAACGTAATTGAACAATTTTGTAATAAGTGGCTAACTAAAATTCCGAGAAGCAGGTAACTGAACTTATGCTAGTTCTTTGTACAGGCACACTGCAACTTCTTTTTCGCTTACAAGGTTGTACAAAGGAGTCCATGGCATCAATTGCTTGGATACGCAGTCCCAATACTTCTTTCTTCCCATACTGCATGGGTAAGTCGAATGGTTAATCTGGTAAGATGGTGCGTCCTTGATATGTTATATGAGGACGTGTAGTGAGACTAGTTGTAGCCAAACACATCACACTGGCTTTTACTGTATATTTCATGCGATTACTTTTGGCATATCGAGATCTAAGCAATCTACAATAGGATGAAAAGACTGGCATCCTTCACATTATTGGCGAACTCAGTTCATAGAAACAAGAAATTCAACCATTCTGTGGGTAAATCAAAAGCGCCACTGGAATATTTTTCACTATCCAATCATACACGCAAGAAGGGGCGACGCCACCATAGGGGCTGGTATGGGCGGCCGCCTCAGGTGGCTGGAAAGTGTGCACCTAGTTTGAGTCGTCCAGGTTGGCCCATGCTAGTTTTGTTCGTCCCAACGCACGAGCAGGCAATGTAAAAAATGAAGAAAAATGTTTCAATTTGGATGGGCCAATAACATAAGTGCAAGGCAGGCCCTATAGCAGGCTCGCGGCCCATACGAGCGCCTCCCATATCGATCGACAACAGGAAAAATCCCAATTCATTCGCTCCAGCCTCCAGTCTGGTTCACTCCTAACCTAGTCGCCGCTGGACAGATCGACACAGCACTTCCTCGCGCCCTCGTTGGAGGGCGGTCGCCGGGCTTCAAGTGAACGGAAGGACAAGAAGATGAAGATCCAACCCTGGGTGTAGCCTGCATGGGAGGCAGCGGCGGCAGCACGGGCATGGCATCGAGCTTGCGCAAACGGACAGTCGCAGCTTGCAAGAGTAGCATGCACAACGAGCAGGTACATCACATCCCTGATTATATCTAATTCAACTCTTCGATTTCTGGCTAATAGTTAAACCTGACGGTGTTGTAAAACTGCTTGTATGTAGGGAATATATGAGAAAATGAAACCAATTTCTACTTATTTTATAACTCCCCCAATCAATACTAAACTGACTGAATCTGATGTATCTAATCAAGTTTCCGGTGCAAACATACAAGCTCATGTTGTTCTTGAGCCTGAAGTGTCTAATGAACAGACTGCTAATGAAGGATTTGATGCAAACATTTTACATGCTCCTGGTGATGAACATATAGTGTCTAATGAGGGATCTAATGCAAGCATTTTGCAAGCTCATTGAAGGATTTAGTGTCTAATGATGATCTACTATGTTGAGAGAGATAGAGATTTGCAGGCATTGATGACATGCAAATTATAGTGCATTTTCATAGCTTGAGGAAACGACGAGGCCATCTACCAAAAAGTCCACGTATCATGACAACATAGCATAAATACTTTTCTAATCTGTTGTTTGAAACTATTGGCATAGTTGTGCAGGATAGATATATTGATATGCAGTTTGCGCACTGGTTATATGTGCAATTACACTTTGATATTTTCAGCTAGAGAACGAATAATTCAAGCAGGTACAGACCATGTTTGTAATCCTTGTACACCATATTGCATTTTGGGTTTTTTTGGTGCTTGCATCATTTAGTGTTTATAATCTGAACTACTTTGGATCATTAGCTGGTTTTCAAAGTGCATGTAGCTTCACATTTCTCAAGTTATGTTGATTTCCGGAGTGCAAGTGCCTTCGTATTTTTTAAGTTAAATGTTCGCCCCTAGCAACTTGAATTCGTGGATCAGCCACTGCACACAAATCATACATGAATGCTAGTACAAATTAAATGAAATGCAGGGACTTACGCTAGCTCGTTGTACAGGCTCACTGCAGCTCTGCTTGCACTTGGGATGTTCCATGTACAAGTCCATGTTACCACTTGCTTGGATGTGCAGGCCTTGTGCTCCTTGCATCCCCCTCTACATTTTTGACACGGCGAATGGTTGATCAAATAAGAGGAATCAACCTTGATGTTGTACTGGAGGACAGATACTTACAAGGTTATACGGGTGTGTAGGATGTGTACCAGATCCCGTAGCGCCGTCATGCTTCGCTAAAAAATGGATTTGCTTGTTTCAAATGATATCTCCAGAAGAAATAAGAGTTAAAGTCAGAGTTGCATAGGCATGTAAGCTAAGAGAGCAATGAAAGGATATCCAAACATCGTCGGAACAGTGCACAAGGGAGTGATGTGTGGATACCTAGTTCGGGCCGGCGTTTGGGCATGCTCTCCTAGCTAGAGTGAGGGTCACTTCAGAGCTGTTGAGGGTGATGCGCTGGCGTTGGCTGGCCGCGCATGGATGCAGATCTTGAGTGATAGCGGAGCGCTACGATGCGGTGAACGAGACTGTTGGTCAAGCCCCAACGGCCTCGAGGCCCAGAGGTGCGACGATGTTCTCGGTGAAGTAGCCCCGGTGAGCTCGGAGACGGCGTCGGTGAAGCGCAGCTGATGCGGTGGAACTCGGTGTCTGTGAGGCACGTCGGTTGTGGCGGTCGACATTGTCAGTGGACCACCGGTGCGGTGGACGAGGGCGTAGATGAGGTAGCTCTGGTGTGGTGGTGAAGCGCGACCGTCGTCTTCGTCGTTGTCGTCCGTCATAGAGGTAGGGAACGGTGGGGAAAGAGACGAGACGAGGGGCGATTCGAGGGATGGCGGCAAATTAGGGATTTGAGCAATCTGGGCGCGGAAGGGGATGGTGGAGAAGAGAGATTTTGCAGGGCTGGAATTGGGGCCGCCAGATATTTCAATCCGAAACGTGGAAGCGCGAACTTATATTGTCGTCGTCCTTTTTTAGGGGCGGGAGGGGGGTGGGTGGCTGGGTGCTACACGTCCGTCCGACACACGCGACCACCCCGACAGGACTATGCTTCGGTGCCTTAACGCACGTGCCTTTGTGTCCATGACATGTGGGCCCAACAGGTGGCTGGCCCACATGTCAGTCACCCAAGGGCAGTTGCCTTTAAGGCACCGAAGTAGCGTCCACCCCGACACGACCCTGGTCTGCCTGGTGTGCCTACATTTGAGAATTCAAACGAATCTTCTTTCATTTGCAAACGAATCTGTATGTATTACCATGCCCGTGTTTTCCTTGCAATAATTAGTCATTCGAAACGAGATACTCCATCCGTTCACTTTTGTAAGTCGTTTCACACAACTTAAAATGAACTGTTTTGCACATTGTCTGAAATGTCTTCAAGGTCTTATAAAAGTGAACAGAGGGAGTACTATAAATTAATTAATGAGGAGTTATTTGAAAAAAAAAATCGAAATGGTACCCACGCTAATGTGGATTAGAGTGTGTCACATAATTAGTTATTTGAATTAGAGTGTGTGTCACGTAGTTAGTTATTTGAATTAGAGTGTGTGTCACGTAGCGATCTCCAATTCTAACTTGGATTTCGCATTTCACTGTATCCATGCTACTTTTTAATACAAATTCATATGTATATGATGAACACCATGGTAGTGAGAAAACTTCCGGATGGATTCAAACATATGACCTACAAAATAGCACAACAAATTGAGTCAATGTCAACTTTTTGAACTTAGTACGGCACGAATTCGAAATAATTACCCGTATGCCTGGTCCTCGGTTCAAATCTTACAATGTACACCGAATTGAAACATCGATATTAAGTCTCGTACTATGTACATTCAAATGTTGTTTTTAGCCCCCCCCCCCCTGCACACAAACGGTACATACTTCTTATATTGGTCAATCTTCCTCTCCTAACCACGTTAGCAAGCTATCGGTTTCCAACACACGTTCATTGTTTCTCTCCATGTTTCGATCTCTAAGTCTCTCAACTACACAACCCCTTTTTCCACTCATGTTACCAAATGTATTTACCTCACACACCCGCCATTGCACCCCATGCCGAGCTCTCTCTCTCACTCCCCCCCTCTCCCTCTCACCATCTCGCACTAAATACATGCACTGCCTATCTAGCCCCCAACCTCTCGTGCGCACGCACGCACGTTGTATATCTAGATCACTCCCTCGAGACTGTCTCACTCTTTCTTCCGCTTGGCGGGCCACACTTGCTCAATCTTGCTCTCTTTATCTGACTCTCGTTTAACCTCGTTTTCTTTCACACACAAATGATATATCTCCCTGTTCGGGCCTCGATTGACACACTCGATACTCTCTCACGCAGATTGTCTATCTAGGTCAGTCCATCCAAGCCGCCGCCACTCTTTCGCCTCATGGTGGGCCACGCTCACTCAATCTCTCTCTCTCTCTCTCTCTCTCTCTCTCTCTCTATATATATATATATATATATTTATTTATTTATTTATCTCTGTATGTCTCGATTGACCTCGCTCTTTCTTGGATAAAAACGATATATCACCATGTTTGAGCCCAATTCGACCTATTCACATTGTATACTCTCTCACGCACATCGTCTATCTAGGTCACTCTCTCCAATCCGTCTCACTCTTTCGATCGCATGGCCCCTATGTGATCGGTTGACCTTGCTTCCTCCCACGCACAAAATATATCTACACGTCTGTGACTGGCTCATCTCTCAAGCTCTATCTTACAGCCCTCACCCTTACCAAAAGCTCAATCAGACAATATCTCTCTGGAGCATATATATTTGTTCAATGAATGTCGGACCACACTCACTTTGTCTCTCTATCTATATGTCTCTCGATTGACCTCGCTTTCTCACACTGTATCTTCCACGCGTTGAAGCTACTACCTCTCCATCCCTCGCAAAGCCGGAGCTATTTACATTGCGAGGGGCACTCCAACCTTGGATTAATTTGTGTAGGCATTTATTCCGGTCGGTTTAGATTATATTTTCGTAGCATTCGGCCCACAACTACTCCAAACACCGTTGCAACCCACGCAACTCCCCTAGTTGATTTCCCTCTGGCTTGGTCATTGCTCTCTCGCACGTCCTTTCTCGCCTTCAACATCGCACCATGGTATTATTGAAAAAACTATGTTGTTCTCTTTAATTATTATAAATAAGCTACAAAACTACACATCGATAGTCCACTTGGAATGGAACAAATTTCGAGCCACAAATTAAAGTGATAAAAACTACACACCGAGGGGCCCACATGTCATGAAACAAATTTGGACCCATATACAAATTAAACAATAAAGGACAAGGATCGAATATATGACCGGGCCTTCAAGCCGCACGTCAATAGGCAACATAGGTAGAATAGCAATGTTAGTTGTACCCCCTTTGTTCACATAATGTTTTTATATTACCACAGCCTAATTAATGGATAACATCTAATATTATTTTTAGTACTATTCACCTTCACTTACTGGTGGGTTCCATGTGTGCTCTCTCTCTCCTCCCCTTCTGCGTTTAGACGAACGGGCAAACAGGAAGAACTCGTGGGCAATGTTGCCGTTGACCATATCTGGACGCGTTCACAAGTCACGGCACCAGTTTCACGTACTAGCAGCACTAGTCAGTGTGTACGTGCAATGCACGTTAATTTGGAAGTATATTAAGTGCATGCGGATATTAACTACTAGGATATTATTTGCGTGTTGTCATGTGATTAGCACTATTTTTGGCATGAAATTAACTGCATGCTAAACGTGTTGAGCGCTCGACATTGAAGCAGTCTAGGTCATTGGATGACAAGGAATACATGTGGCTTGATGACGTTTTATATTTAATTTGATACGGCTCTAGCAATACATTCAATCGATCAAACCATACATTTCGTTCAGTCTGACTCCGACTTTAAATTATACGACGATCGATATAAAATAAACGGAAATGATAGACGTTCAGATTTTAAGCATGGAAATCCGAACGTTTTTCATGGCAAATTTAGATTACGCGGCGGCGGCGGGGGCGTCTCGCGGTGGGAAGCGGCTCCTCTGTCGTGCTCTGTGTGTCGTCGGGCCACTGACCGACGGTGACGGCGGCGTCTTGCGCCGTTGTTGGCGTACTCCTGGACGTTGGCCTAGCTTCAAGGAAGGCCAAAATGTTCTGGACTTCGGAGCGAGTCAACTGGCGGGAGGAGGCGACTGGCGTTGGTGCAAGGAAGCGGTCGACGGCGAACATCCATGCCGCTGAGGGGGGCACTGGCACCCGCACGGGGACAGGCGCTGTCAACGGGGCGGCAGAGGCATTCGTGTGCACGGGCACCGGCACGGGCGCGCACGTCAGTGCACACGCAGGTGCATGCACTGGCAGGTGCACGGGCAACGGCGCGGGTGTGCGCGTCAGTGCACGCGCAGGCGCATGCGTTGGTAGGTGCACGGGCGCGTGAAAGTCGGTGGGGACCTCCTGGAACCCCGTGGCATCAAGCTCAGCGACAATGTGCGGCTCCCAGCCCATCAATGCCATGGGGATGGGCGCTGACGCAGTCGGGGCGACGGGAGCCGGAACGGGAGCGGGGACAGGCGCGACGTCTTCCCGCAAGGCCAGTTCAAGCTCGTCCCAAAGCGCCTTATGTTCTTGAGACTCCGGCTGGGTGTCTTCCTCATGAAACTGGAACACTAAGGGCAGACCATCGTGATGCGGCATGGCGTACGTTTAGGTCAGGCTAGTTGGAGGTAGACGACAGGAGAATCAGAGAGGAAGAGAGAGGATTGTAGCGATACCGGTTAGTGCGGGGTTGATTTTAAACTGCGGCGCCGATGACATTAAAAGTGGGAGCAGTTAGGACGACGGTGGGCGGCGGAGCCTGGTCAAAGGGCTTGCCTCCCTATGAGTCTGCACAGCGGTCTACTCGCACGCCTCCCTGACAGCCGGCGCAGCGGTCTGCTCGCACGCCTCCCGTCGACTCACACGCTTGCTGGGACGGCACCTGCCGATGATAAGCGGGGACTCGTGACGGCACGTAAACGCCCACGGTTTCAATAGTGAAAGCGTTTGCCTTGACGTGATAGGTCTTTGTTCCAAAATACCTTGGCTCTTCATTTGTGCAACTTGTCATAAGCAGCTTGTCTCGAATTGAAGAAAAAACTTACGAAGTAATATTTGTGCCATATCACGTGACCATGCTCAGTTTCAAGAATTTATGCTCACTTTTAGATTTTCTGAAATTTAAGATCCAGGATTCGAAACAATATCATAACCTGCATCATGCAATAAATTTTCAAGACGTACATCTGTCCTGTTGTATTTCTTAAGAATGGATTTGGTCAAACATTTTGCTTAGTTAAACCTCCTTTCCGGTTTATAGGGCTCAATTCAAAAATCTCACCAACCAAGGTAGATGGTGAGTGGTGGAACAATTGTTGTAGTTTGCAAAACCACTCAATTAATGCACTTGTTTTCCTCAAAAATTGTGTTTACGAATGCATTAATTGCAATACATGCATACATAAAGTACATGCATTGGTCAATTTTCTCTTAATTCTTGCATGTAATGATTTATTGCACATTGAAATCTGAACATGTGATGGGGAACAACCAAATTGAGACTTATAAAATGGGAAAACTAAAATTTTGAGATAAGCCCTATAAACCAGAAAGGAGGGAGTAAAAGGATAATCCATGCGTACCAGTGCATTGCTTGATATATTAACTCAAGTACTAGGCACGAACAAATGGGCTCAATTCTGTGCTCATCCTGGTGTAGTAGTAGTAGTAGTACTAGGCAATGCAGTTGACGGGTGACCTTGACGAGCGGCGACCGAGGGAATTGAACCGTGCTCGGCACGGTAGGTAACGTTGTCTAGTTACTAAAGCATCCCTTCGTTGTTCATCGGTAGTCATTATGGACCGGGAACATGAGGGGAATTTCCTAGGGATGGAATTTTGGCCGCCAGATATTTCGACTTGAAACGCTGAGGCTCGACTGGTTGGGGTAGCCTAATGTGCATACCACGCACGCCACCGAAGGACACGAGCCCGTTTTTTTAGGATCAACACGAGCCAAGGTCTGGCTGATACGCCGTTGGGTCCTACCATTCGAGAATACGAAAGGAACCTTTTAAATTGCCGAACGAATCTATGTGTATTACAATACCCGTATTTTCCTTGCAAATACTAATCTCAACGTGGTAATTGATTTATGACGAGTTGTTGAATTAGAGTGAGTTTGTGATATAGTGATCTCAACGTGGATTTCACATTTCATGGTATCCCTAGTAAGTTTTCCAATGCAAATTCAAATTTAAAAGATGAACAATATGGAGGTGAGAAAACTTTGTATGTATCAAGCATATGACCACACACACACACACACACACGCACACAGAGAGAGAGAGACACACACACGCACGAGCACAACAACAATCCGATAAGTATAGTGCATCTATTTTTCCAACCCATGCATGTATGACACGAATTCAAAAATACTCCTTCTATTCCTAAATATTAGTCTTTCAGAGAGTTCAACAAGTGACTACATACAGAGCAAAATGAGTGAACCTAGACTCTAAAATATGTCTATATACATCCGTATGTGCCAGTCCATTTGAAGCCTCTAAAAAGACTAATATTTAGGAACGAAGGGAGTAAAATGTAAGACATCCATGGTCCTCATTTCAATATTTAGAATGAACATGAAACTGAAACATGAATATTAAGTCTAGTACTACAGTACATGCAAATGTTGTGTTTAGGTGGAGCTATGATTGTCGGGGGTCAACCCCTCGACCTTAGATAAAATTGTGGAGCTCTGTTTAGGGTTGTTTAGATTATATTTATCCCCACTGTCGGTGTCAAAACCGGCGCATCTCGGGTAGGGGGTCCCGAACAGTGCGTCTAGGCGGATGGTAACAGGAGACAAGGGACACGATGTTTTTACCCAGGTTCGGGCCCTCTCGATGGAGGTAAAACCCTACTCCTGCTTGATTAATATTGATGATATGGGTAGTACAAGAGTAGATCTACCACGAGATCAAAGAGGCTAAACTCTAGAAGCTAGCCTATGGTATGATTGTTGTTCGTCCTACGGACTAAAACCCTCCGGTTTATGTAGACACCACAGAGTGTTAGGGTTACACAGAGTCGGTTACAATGGTAGGAGATCTACATATCCGTATCGCCAAGCTTGCCTTCCACGCCAAGGAAAGTCCCATCCGGACACGGGGACGAAGTCTTCAATCTTGTATCTTCACAGTCCAGGAGTCTGGCCAATGATGATAGTTCGGCTATCCGGACACCCCCTAATCCGGGACTCCCTCAGTAGCCCCCGAACCAGGCTTCAATGACGACGAGTTTGGCGCGTAGATTGTCTTCGGCATTGCGAGGCGGGTTCTTCTCCAAATTCCATATACTTGTCGAATAGTGTCCGGCTTCTGATAAATGTTGCGCTCCTTGGCTTCCAGGCCCAATAATGGCCATCTTTCACGTCTCGAACGAATGCGAAAAGCCAGGGTATTTTTACACTTTCCCCCCTAGCTGCGCAAATGAGCCGCCTGTTGGAGAACGTAGTAATTTCAAAAATTTCCTACGCACACGCAAGATCATGGTGATGGCATAGCAACGAGAGGGGAGAGTGTAGTCCACGTACCCTCGTAGACCGTAAGCGGAAGCGTTATGACAATGCGGTTGATGTAGTCGTACGTCTTCACGATCCGACCGATCCAAGTACCAAACGTACGGCACCTCCGAGTTTAGCACACGTTCAGCTCGATGACGATCCCCGAACTCCGATCCAGCAAAGTGTCGGGGATGAGTCCTATCAGCATGATGGCGCGGTGACGATGATGATGCTCTACCGGCGCAGGGCTTCGCCTAAACTCCGCGATGATATGACCGAGGTGGAATATGGTGGAGGGGGGCACCGCACACGGCTAAGGAACGATCCGTAGATCAACTTGTGTGTCATGGGGTGCCCCCTGCCCCCGTATATAAAGGAGCAAGGGGGGAGGAGGCCGGCCCTAGGAGGGGGCGCGCCAAGTGTGGAGTCCTACTAGGACTCCCTAGTCATACTAGGATTCCACCTCCCTTGTTGGAGTAGGAGAAGGGGAAAGAGGGGGAGAGGAAGAAGGAAAGGGGGGCTGCGCCCCTTGTCCAATTCGGACCAGAGGGGGGGCGCTGGCCTCCTTCCTTTTGGCCTCTCTCCTCTATTCCCGTATGGCCCAATAAGGCCCATATACTCCCCGGTGAATTCCCGTAACTCTCCGGTACTCCGAAAAATACCCGAATCACTCGGAACCTTTCTGAACTCCGAATATAGTCGTCCAATATATCGATCTTTACGTCTCGACCATTTCGAGACTCCTCGTCATGTCCCCGATCTCATCCGGGACTCCGAACTCCTTTGGTACATCAAAACTTATAAACTAATAATATAACTATCATCGAAACCTTAAGCGTGCGGACCCTACGGGTTCGAGAACTATGTAGACATGACCTAGAACTATTCTGGGTAAATAACCAATAGCGGAACCTGGATGCCCATATTGGCTCCTACATATTCTACGAAGATCTTTATCGGTCAAACCGCATAACAACATACTTTGTTCCCTTTGTCATCGACATGTTACTTGTCCGAGATTCGATCGTCGGTATCCAATACCTAGTTCAATCTCGTTACCGACAAGTCTCTTTACTCGTTACATAATGCATCATTCCATAACTAACTCATTAGCTACATTGCTTGCAAGGCTTATAGTGATGTGCATTACCGAGAGGGCCCAGAGATACCTCTCCGACAATCGAAGTGACAAAACCTAATCTCGAAATACGCCAACCCAACATGTACCTTTGGAGACACCTGTAGTACTCCTTTATAATCACCCAGTTACGTTGTGACATTTGGTAGCACCCAAAGTGTTCCTCCGGCAAATGGGAGTTGCATAATCTCATAGTTACAGGAACATGTATAAGTCATGAAGAAAGCAATAGCAACATACTAAACGATCAAGTGCTAGGCTAACGGAATGGGTCAAGTCAATCACATCATTCTCCTAATGATGTGATCGAGTTAATCAAATGACAACTCTTTTGTCCATGGCTAGGAAACATAACCATACTTTGATAAACGAGCTAGTCAAGTAGAGGCATACTAGTGACACTATGTTTGTCTATGTATTCACACATGTATTATGTTTCCGGTTAATACAATTCTAGCATGAATAATAAACATGTATCATGAAATAAGGAAATAAATAATAACTTTATTATTGCCTCTAGGGCATATTTCCTTCAGTCTCCCACTTGCACTAGAGTCGATAATCTAGTTCACATCGCCATGTGATTCAACACCAATATTCACATCTGTATGTGATTAACACCTATAGTTCACATCGTCATGTGACCAACACCCAAAGGGTTTACTAGAGTCAATAATCTAGTTCACATCGCTATGTGATTAACACCCAAAGCGTACTAAGGTGTGATCATGTTTTGCTCGTGAGAGAAGCTTAGTCAACGGGTCTGTCATATTCAGAGCCGTATGTATTTTGCAAATATTCTATGTCTACAATGTTCTGCACGGAGCTACTCTAGCTAATTGCTCCCACTTTCAATATGTGTCCAGATTGAGACTTAGAGTCATCTGGATCAGTGTAAAAGTTTGCACCGATGTAACTTTTACAACAAACTCTTTTATCACCTCCATAATTGAGAAACATCTCCTTAGTCCTCACTAAGGATATTCTTGACCGTTGTCCAGTGATCTACTATTAGATCAAAATTGTATTCCTTTGTCAAACTCAGAGCAAGGTATACAATAGGTCTGGTTCACAGCATAGCATACTTTATAGAACCTATGACTGAGGCATAGGGAATGACTTTTCATTCTCTTTCTATTTTCTGCCATGGTCGGGTCTTGAGTCTTACTCAACTTCATACCTTTGCATCACAGGCAAGAACTCCTTCTTTGACTGTTCCGTTTTGAACTATTTCAAAAATTTATCAAGGTATGTACTCATTGAAAAATCTTATCAAGCGTCTTGATCTATCTATATAGATCTTGATGCTCAATGTGTAAGGAGCTTCACCGAGGTCTTGCTTTCAAAAACTCTTATTCAAGTATTCTTTCATGCTATCCAGAATTTCGATATCATTTCCAATCAACAATATGTCATCCACATATAATATTAGAAATGCTACAGAGCTCCCACTCACTTTCTTGTAAATACAGGCTTCTTCAAAAGTCTGTATAAAACCATATGCTTTGATCAACTCATCAAAGCGTATATTCCAACTCCGAGATGCTTGCACCAGTCCATAGATGGATCGCTGGAGCTTGCACACTTTGTTAGCATCTTTAGGATTGACAAAACCTTCTGGTTGCATCATATACAACTCTTCTTTAAGAAAACCATTAAGGAATGCAGTTTTGACATCCATTTGCCAGATTTCATAAAATGTGGCAATTGCTATCATGATTTGGACAGACTTAAGCATCGCTACAGTTGAGAAAATCTCATTGTAGTCAACACCTTGAACTTGTCAAAAACCTTTTTGCGACAAGTCAAGCTTTGTAGATAGTAACACTACTATCAGCATATGTCTTCCTCTTGAAGATCCATTTATACAATATGGCTTGCCGATCATCGGGCAACTCCACCAAAGTCCACACTTTGTTCTCATACATGGATCCCATCTTAGATTTCATGGCCTCAAGCCATTTCGCGGAATCTGGGCTCATCATCGCTTCCTCATAGTTCGTAGGTTCATCATGGTCTAGTAACATGACTTCCAGAATAGGATTACCGTACCACTCTGGTGCGGATCTTTAATCTGGAAGATCTACAAAGTTCGGTAGTAACTTGATCTGAAGCTTTATGATCATCATCATTAGTTTCTTCACTAATTGGTGTAGGAATCACTAGAACTGATTTCTGTGATGAACTACTTTCCAATTCGGGAGAAGGTACAAATTACCTTATCAAGCTCTACTTTCCTCCCACTCACTTCTTTCGAGAGAAACTCCTTCTCTAGAAAGGATCCATTTTTAGCAACGAAATAACTTGCCTTTGGATCTGTGATAGAAGGTGTACCCAATAGTTACCTTTGGGTATTCTATGAAGACGCACTTCTCCGATTTGGGTTCGAGCTTATAAGGTTGAAAACCTTTTTCATATAAGCATCGCAACTCCAAACTTTAAGAAACGACAGTTTAGGTTTACTGCTAAACCATAGTTCATACGGTGTCGTCTCAACGGATTTAGATGGTACCCTATTAAATGTGAATGCAGCTGTCTCTAATGCATAACCCCAAAACGATAATGGTAAACTGATAAGAGACATCATAGATCCCACCATATGTAGTAAAGTACGATTACGACGTTCGGACACACCATAACATTGTGGTGTTCCAGGTGGCGTGAGCTGTGAAACTATTCCACAATGTTTTAATTGAAGACCAAACTCGTAACTCAAATATTCGTCTCCATGATCAGATCGTAGAAACTTTATTTTTCTTGTTACGATGATTTTTCCACTTTACTCTGAAATTCTTTGAACTTTTCAACTATTTCAGACTTATGTTTCATCAAGTAGATATACCCATATCTGCTCAAATCATTTGTAAAGGTTAGAAAATAGCAATACTTCCCACGAGCATCAACACTCATTGGACCGCATACATCGGTATGTATTGTTTCCAATAAGTCAGTAGCTCGTTCCATTGTTCCAGAGAACGAAGTTTTAGTCATCTTGCCCGAAAGGCACGTTTCGCAAGCATCAAATGATTCATAACCAAGTGATTCCGAAAATCCATCTTTATGGAGTTTCTTCATGCGCTTTACACCGATATGACCCAAACGGCAGTGCCACAAATAAGTTGCACTATCATTATCAACTTTGCATCTTTTGGCATCAATATTATGAATATGTGTATCACTACGATCGAGATCCAACAAACTATTTTCATTGGGTGTATGACCATCAAAGGTTTTATTCATTTAAACAAAACAACAATTATTCTCCGATTTTAAATGAATAACGTATTGCAATAAACATGATCAAATCATATTCATGCTCAACGCAAACGCCAAATAACATTTATTTAGGTTCAACACTAATCTCGAAAGGAGTGTGCGATGATGATCATATCAATCTTGGAACCACTTCCAACACACATCGTCACTTCACCCTCAACTAGTTTCTGTTTATTCTGTAACTCCTGTTTCGAGTCACTAATCTTAGCAACCGAACAAGTATCAAATACTCAGGGGTTACTATAAACACTAGTTAGGTACACATCAATAATCTGTATATCAAATATACCCTTGTTTAGTTTGCCATCCTTCTTATCCACCAAATATTCAGGGTATTTCCGTTTCCAGTGACCATTTCCTTTGCAGTGTAAGCACTCAGTTTCAGGCTTTGGTTCAGCTTTGGGCTTCTTCGTGGGAGTGACAACTTGCTTGTCATTCTACTTGAAGTTCCCTTTCTATCCCGTTGCCCTTTTCTTGAAACTAGTGGTCTTGTCAATCATCAACACTTGATGCTCTTTCTTGATTTCTACCTTCATCAATTTCAACATCATGAAGAGCTCGGGAATCGTTTTCGTCATCCCTTGCATACTATAGTTCATCACAAAGTTCTACTAACTTGGTGATGGTGACTAGAGAATTCTGTCAATCACTATCTTATCTGGAAGATTAACTCCCACTTGATTCAAGCGATTGTAGTACCCAGACAATCTGAGCACATGCTCACTAGTTGAGCGATTCTCCTCCATCTTTTAGCCATAGAACTTGTTGGAGACTTCATATCTCTCAACTCGGCTATTTGCTTGAAGTATTAACTACAACTCCTGGAACATCTCATATGGTCCATGACATTCAAAACGTCTTTGAAGTCCCGATTCTAAGCCGTTAAGCATGGTGCACAAAACTATCAAGTAGTCATCATATTGAGCTAGCCAAACGTTCATAACGTCTGCATTTGCTCCTGCAATAGGTCTGTCACCTAGCGGTACACTAAGGACATAATTCTTCTGTGCAGCAATGAGGATAAACCTCAGATCACGGATCCAATCAGCATCATTGCTACTAACATCTTTCAACACAATTTTCTCTAGGAACATATCAAAATAAACATATGAAAGCAACAACGTGAGCTATTGATCTACAACATAATTTGCAAAATACTACCAGGTACTAAGTTCATGATAAATTTAAGTTCAATTAATCATATTACTTAAGAACTCCCACTTAGACAGACATCTCTCTAGTCATCTAAGTGATCACGTGATTCGAATCAACTAAACCATGTCCGATCATCACGTGAGATGGAGTAGTTTCAATGGTGAACATCACTATGTTGATCATATCTACTATATGATTCACGTTCGACCTTTCGGTCTCCGTGTTCCGAGGCCATATCTGTATATGCTAGGCTCGTCAAGTTTAACCTGAGTATTCCGCGTGCAAAACTGTTTTGCACCCGTTGTATTTGAACGTAGAGCCTATCACACCCGATCATCATGTGGTGTCTCAGCACGAAGAACTTTCGCACCGGTGCATACTCAGGGAGAACACTTCTTGATAATTGGTGAGAGATCATCTTATAATGCTACCGTCAAACAAAACATAATAAGATGTACAACAGATAAACATCATATGCAATCAAAATATGTGACATGATATGGCCATGATCATCTTGCGCCTTTTGATCTCCATCTCCAAAGTACTGTCATGATCTCTATCGTTACCGGCACGACACCATGTTCTTCATCATCTTGATCTATATCAATGTGTCGTCACATGGTCGTCTCGCCAACTATTGCTCTTGCAACTATTGCTATCGCATCGCGATAAAGTAAAGCAATTATTTGGCACTAGCATTTTATGCAACAAAGAGACAACCATAGGGCTTCTGCCAGTTGCCGATAACTTCAACAAAACATGATCATCTCATACAACAACTCATATCTCATCACGTCTTGACCATATCACATCAAAACATGCCCTGCAAAAACAAGTTAGACGTCCTCTACTTTGTTGTTGCAAATTTTACGTGGCTGCTACGGGCTGAGCAAGAACCGTTCTTACCTACGCATCAAAACCACAACGAAAGTTCGTCAAGTTAGTGCTGTTTTAACCTTCGCAAGGACCGGGCGTAGACACACTCGGTTCAACTAAAGTTGGAGAAACAGACACCCGCTAGTCACCTGTGTGCAAAGCACGGCGGTAAAACCAGTCTCGCGTAAGCGTACGCATAATGTCGGTCCGGGCCGCTTCATCCAACAATACCGCCGAATCAAAGTATGACATGCTAGTAAGCAGTATGACTTGTATCGCCCACAACTCACTTGTGTTCTACTCGTGCATATAACATCAACGCATAAAACCTAGGCTCGGATGCCACTGTTGGGGAACGTAGTAATTTAAAAAATTTCCTACGCACACGCAAGATCATGGTGATGGCATAGCAACGAGAGGGGAGAGTGTAGTCCATGAAACCTCGTAGACCGTAAGCGGAAGTGTTATGACAACGCGGTTGATGTAGTCGTACGTTTTCACGATCCGACCGATCCAAGTACCGAACGTACGGCACCTCCGAGTTCAGCACACGTTTAGCTCGATGAAGATCCCCGGACTTCGATCCAGCAAAGTGTCGGGGATGAGTCCTGTCAGCACGATGGCGTGGTGACGATGATGATGCTCTACCGGCGCAGGGCTTCGCCTAAACTCCACGACGATATGACCGAGGTGGAATATGGTGGAGGGGGGCACCGCACACGGCTAAGAAACGATCCGTAGATCAACTTGTGTGTCATGGGGTGCCCCCCTGCCCCCGTATATAAAGGAGCAAGGGGGGAGGAGGCCGGCCCTAGGAGGGGGCGCGCCAAGTGTGGAGTCCTACTAGGACTCCCTAGTCCTACTAGGATTCCACCTCCCTTGTTGGAGTAGGAGAAGGGGAAAGAGGGGGAGAGGAAGAAGGAAAGGGGGGCTGCGCCCCTTGTCCAATTCGGACCAGAGGGGGGGCGTAGGCCTCCTTCCTTTTGGCCTCTCTCCTCTATTCCCGTATGGCCCAATAAGGCCCATATACTCCCCCGCGAATTCCCGTAACTCTCTGGTACTCCGAAAAATATCCGAATCACTCGGAACCTTTCCGAACTCCGAATATAGTCGTCCAATATATCGATCTTTACGTCTCAACCATTTCAAGACTCCTCGTCATGTCCCCGATCTCATCCGGGACTCCGAACTCCTTCGGTACATCAAAACTCATAAACTCATAATATAACTGTCATCGAAACCTTAAGCGTGCGGACCCTACGGGTTCGAGAACTATGAGACATGACCTAGAACTATTCTGGGTCAATAACCAATAGCGGAACCTGGATGCCCATATTGGCTCCTACATATTCTACGAAGATCTTTATCGGTCAAACCGCATAACAACATACTTTGTTCCCTTTGTCATCGGCATGTTACTTGTCCGAGATTCGATCATCGGTATCCAATACCTAGTTCAATCTCGTTACCGGCAAGTCTCTTTACTCGTTACGTAATGCATCATTCCGTAACTAACTCATTAGCTACATTGCTTGCAAGGCTTATAGTGATGTGCATTACCGAGAGGGCCCAGAGATACCTCTCCGACAATCGAAGTGACAAAACCTAATCTCGAAATACGCCAACCCAACATGTACCTTTGGAGACACCTGTGGTACTCCTTTATAATCACCCAGTTACGTTGTGACGTTTGGTAGCACCCAAAGTGTTCCTCTGGCAAACGGGAGTTGCATAATCTCATAGTTACAGGAACATGTATAAGTCATGAAGAAAGAAATAACAACATACTAAACGATCAAGTGCTAGGCTAACGGAATGGGTCAAGTCAATTACATCATTCTCCTAATGATGTGATCCCGTTAATCAAATGACAACTCTTTTGTCCATGGCTAGGAAACATAACCATCTTTGATAAACGAGCTAGTCAAGTAGAGGCATACTAGTGACACTATGTTTGTCTATGTATTCACACATGTATTATGTTTCCGGTTAATACAATTCTAGCATGAATAATAAACATTTATCATGAAATAAGGAAATAAATAATAACTTTATTATTGCCTCTAGGGCATATTTCCTTCACCGCCTATAAAAAGAGACGAGGATCTAGATCCGAATCACACCATCCCCCCTCCGCAAACTTTCATCAGAGCGCCTCTGACAAAAACTCCATTCCATCATGGACAGTCGACGCGGCTCCTCCTATCGCGCTCCCATCCCCCAGCCTGGGGATTGGGAGAGATGCTCAGTCCCGCATAGCAAGCTAGTGACGCTCCAAACCAAGGGATTTCTTCCCCCAGCCTTCATGGTTCCGGTTTGAGCCGGACTCGCCACCTATAAGGGCGGAAAGCAAGCGGAGAGCGTCCCCGATCCTTCCAAAGGAGAGCGGGTATGCTTTATCTCTTATCTGATAAGAGGACTCGGATTTCCAATACATCAATTTCTCCAGGGGCTCCTGGAGTTCTACGGCCTCCAGCTGCACCACCTTACGCCTGCCTCCATTCTACACATCGCAGGCTTCGTGGCCCTTTGCGAACTGTTCTTGGGCATCAAGGCTCATTTTGTACTGTGGAAGAGATTATTCTGCCTCGTACCCCGTTCTCATGAGGGGTCAATATATCAAGTGGGCGGAACCGAGCTATGGCGCATCGCCGGGACCGGATATCTATCCGGAACTCCGAAGAAGGTGTCCGAAGACTGGCCTTCGGAATGGTTTTATATAGAAGACGCCCCGCTACCGGATCCCATTCAGATCGGCCTCCCGAAGTTCAGTAATGCTCCCTTGAAGAAACGCCTAAGCTGGCGTCCACGGAGCCCCCAGAGGGAAAACGGTAGGGACGTCATTTACCTGATGAGCCGAATAAGGTTGCTAGCTCATTCTGGACTGACCATGATCGGTGTTATGGCCACCTGCATTATGCGGGGGGTGCAGCCACTCCAGTATAGGGGCCACCCCATGTGGGATTTCAACGGGGAGGACGATGCCACCCATCACGGCCGTACGGGGCCGGGATCAGTCACCGATCTGGTGAAGATCTTGTCCGCGATGTACAAGGGGGAAGAGGAGGATTTCCTCCGCGTCAGTCCATTGAACGAATTTTCTATGAACAATCCTCGAAGCTGGGTAAGCGGACATTTCCCTTTTTTGCACATCCGATCCGTACTCCCATGGTTAGATATCTCATTTTGTGATTTCGACGCAATAACTGCGCCAGGCCGTAAAAGATATAAATAGCCCACCTCCGCAACCTGAGGATCCGGAATGGTTCCTCGATCCGGCCTCCCAAGAGGATCCGGACATATTGGTGGAGCTGATTGATGGAGTATTTCACCAACTAAGCATCGATAATGCCTTGGTTGCCATTACGGCCGATTACCACGGAATACTTCCAGCCTCACAGGTAACTGAGACCGAAGCCCTAGTACTTTGATAATGACCCATCCGTGCTTATTTTCGATCACCGTATATCAATGGTGTTTCGCAGGGGGTGCCTTCGAGGCGGGAGGCCGAGCCCGCGGCGGCTAGCCAACAAGGGGCAGCACGGCCACACAGACTAAAAAGAAGTGCGGTCTGGACTGAAACACCGCCGCAACGGTAAGGCGTGTCACCATATTCCCGGGATTGATTCCGGGAAGGTATATTAATGCTGGTGCTCCTTTTAGGAAAAAGAGCGCTCGCCGGACTGTTCTTCATGACGCATGTTTCTCCCAAGAGGCATTGAACGCCCTCAATTCGGGAGACGCGCACCTCCTTGCCGCTCAAGATGGTCTAGCCAGAGCCATGGAGCAGTATGTAAAGGACATACGGGTGAGGAGATTTTGACAGTTATACATGCCAGTAGCCCCGAGACTTAAAATAGTTAGGAGAACTAATTTAAGGATCATTTGTTATGCAGGATCTTATGGAAAAGAATACCCGACTGTCTCAGGAGCTTGAAGAGTGCAAGGCCTAGCTTGAGGCCGCACTAGCCGCCACAGGGGGAGCCACAGAGACCCCCTCCGGTAATATATACTTCGAAAGATAAGTAGTTTGTGAAGTGCGGCATGTGTATAAGTCTGACAATAATATTGCAGATGGCGCCAGACTAGATCCGGACAAGCAACAACTCCTGCGCCGGTTAAAGGCCGGCGAGAATGTGCTTACAAGGGTGAGGCAAGAGAAAAATAATCTCCAAGATGCCAACACCCAGCTGGATGAGGAACTAAAGGATGTTAGAGCCCAGCTGTCTAACTCCATTAAGGAGAATCGGCGGCTTCGTCGCGGCATTTATAGTAAGTGCTTGAGCGAACTTTTGAAAAGAAGAGTTCGGCGAGGAAGTCGACTATCAGAAATATGTCTGTAGGTATGCTCACAGGTCGTCCTACAGAGGAAATGCCCGGTTCAACGGGTGACCTACTTCCCGAGCTTCTGCAACTACACGAACGAGTTCGTCTGGTGATGAGAGGCATCGCCCAGGCCTTGTGGCCATCCATCTCCCTACCCGAAGGCCTTGGAGAGCTTGCAGAGAAGCTTCAGGGAGCACGGCGGCGCTTCCGGCTATGGAAGATATCGGCCTGCCGTCAAGGCACCAGGGAGGCCTAGACCATGGTGAAGACGCGGTACACGAAGGCTGACCCAAACCACATGGCCGAGGTCGGACCTGTGGGGCCCGATGGGAAGGAGATCCCTGTGAGCTTAATGTACGGCCAAGTAGAGTTGTCTGCAAAGTATTCCCAGCGGGACTGTAAACTAGACAGCTTATTAGATGGTATTGAAGAGGAATACACTCAGTCAATTTGACTATGTAATTTAAAATGACATGTAAAATGCCTTCTAGCCGGATTGTAGATCGTTTGTCGTAGCGGACCTTTTCGCTTCAACCTCGGGACCCGACAGTCCGGAGTGTGTCCAAATACCCTCGCGGTTATGTAAGAACCGGGGCATGCGTGGAGACCAGGCGTAGGGGTCATGAGTGCTTTATCAGACAAGTGCCCAACTAGTTTTGTTATATTACATGGTTAGTAAGAAACATCTTCCAGGGAGAATAGTTCCGTTAGGGGTTCCTTTCCCTGGGAGGCATGCCCTAAAGTGCATGTCCAGACTGCAAAAAAAGCAGAAAAACATCTAGGGGCAGATAAATGAATAAATAAGAAATCGTCTTTTAGTTCACCGACCGAATATTCCCTTAAGAATGCGAGCTTTCGGCTTCACCCAGTCTGAGGTACATGTCCGGCTGACCCGGCGGTAACAATCGCAGAGGTGCTCCCTTTACCACCTAGCCGAACAATCGGGAACGTTGGGGTAAGCACAAGAGCCAGGCAACCCAGCTTGGCCAAAACTTAAGTCATATCGATGCATATAATGGTGAGTAAAAGGTACATGCGGAAGTGTGACACATGTGTTGGGCATAAAGCCCATATAAATAAGCTTCTGTTAAAGAAGCCCCCAGGTATACTGAGCGCGGATAACGCGTCAAGTGTGTGCAAACAGTGCACAAACAAGCCTCCAACGGCTTCAGAAAAAAGGAGGGAGAAGGAGAGAAATAAAAGATAGTTAAAGTACAAAATATAGACGGAGGAAGGAGACAAACTCAGAGTCCGGCGCTAGGCGTAGAATCTTCGGAGACGGGCTGCGTTCCATGGGTTTGGCTCAAGTTGGTTATCTGATGCGTTCCGCAGATGGTATGCTCCGCCGGTCAGGACTTGGTCGATGATGAAGGGACCCTCCCATTTGGGCTTGAGTTTGTCCTTTTTCTTGTCCGGCAGGCGTAGAACTAATTCGCCAATATTGTAAGCTTTGGCCCGTACTTCTCTGCTTTGGTATTTCGAGCCTGCTCTTGATAGAATGCGGAACGGGCTTTTGCCATGTCGCGCTCCTCCTCCAAGGTGTCCAAACTGTCCTGCCGATCGAGCTCGGCTTCTCTTTCTTCGTACATGCGCATGCGAGGTGAGTCATGAATTCTGTCACAGGGCAAAACTGCCTTTGCGCCGTACACCATAAAAAATGGTGTGAATCCGGTAGTGCGATTCGGCGTGGTCCGCAGCCCCCAGATTACGGAGTCGAGCTCCTCTACCCAGTGCGTATTAGATTCCTTGAGGGACCGCACTAGTCTGGGTTTAATGCCGCCCATGATTAGACCATTTGCTCGCTCGACTTGACCGTTAGTTTGAGGGTGATAGATTGAAGCGTAGTCGAGCTTGATGCCCATGTTTTTGCACCAGAGTTTGACCTTGTCGGCCGTGAAGTTCGTGCCATTATCAGTGATGATGCTATGGGGGACGCCGTAACGGTGTATGTCGTGGATTTGTCACGGCAGATGTCCTTGTGAAAGGACTTAGTCGTGGAGCCATCGCTACGGGTTAACTTGAAGGGGTTAAAGCAGACACAAAGACACAAGGGTTTATACTAGTTCGGCCCCTTCGATGAAGGTAAAAGCCTACGTCTAGTTGTGATGGAATTGATGTAGTTTCGTTGGCTAGGGAGCAAACAAGCTTCGCCTAGGCTCGAGTTGTTGTTGTCGGTCCACAGAGTCCCACACCGGTTCATACTCGTATCCCGGTTGGTCTCTCTCTATTCCTAACTTACAATGCAAGTTTACATATCAAGCCGGTTTACGGCTACAGGTGCTAAACCGACTACAAGCCTTGGGCGTTCATCTGCTTAATCACCTTTAAACTACTAATGAAGCTAACCCGGCCCAAGTAGGCCGGTTCACACCCAGTGGTAATATCCCCAACATTAGGCCCCAGATTGATTTGAACTGGTTCATGTCAATCCTTCACAAAAATCTTTGTCTTCAACATCTTCTGGTAATTGGTAAACCGCCATGTCGTCATCATGAAGTTAACATTTATGGCGCCTTCCTTTATTAACAGATCTGCGATACCCAAGGCAGCAGCTCCACTTCCGAATCTTGTGGCTCCTGGATTCGCGCGCCTGGCATACGTTCCTTTGCCTTATAAATAGGACCGAAGGGTCATTTCCTTTTCTCCCCTTCGTCTCTTTCTCTTCGTCTTCCTTGCGTCGCCAGCCTCGGAGCTCCGCCACCGCCATTGACCTCTGCACCGTCTTGGGCCGCTGCATCAACCTGAACGCTCCAGAGCACTGCGGTAGCTTTCCGCGTCTTCCTCGATTCTGGTAAGCCTTCTGCTCTTCTTAACATAGATCTATTCTAGGGTTTCGTGTTCTTGCTGTGTTCCTCACTTGTTCATGCTCGTAACCAGACTCCTGGATAGATCTGTGAAACCCTGCTCTGATTAGGAGTAGCCTTTTAGCATCCACCTGTAGTTTCACGCTCAAGTCCATAGATCTCATCTACATACCTGCCCATTGATTTACTTCCGTTCTGCTTTAATCTTTTGAATATTTTCTGTTTTTCTGAACTTGCTTCAAATCCATTACTACAATAGGACCTTGTGAAACCTGTTTCTGCATACTTAGCCATCCGCAACCTCAATTGCTTTCAATGTTTAGATCAGGCGGTTTAACTTAATATAGGAAAAATTATTAAACCGGTATATACCATTAGTCCCCTTGTTGAACCGCCAGACTTCTTCAGTCTTATTATGCTACCTCATAGAAATCCGGTTTAAATGTACTGCCTCCGGTTTAACATTGTTCATACCAGCGCATTCTTGAACCGGAATCACTTATTTCTTGTAGATCTCATCATGGCCAAACAAGTATATGAGTGCAACTGGGTTCCTTCTCGCGTCACAGAAACTTAGCTGGATGATTTAGTTTCGATTGGCGCTTTAGACGGCAAAGATACTATCCACTGGAGGGTTCCTGGTAATGAATGTCCTCCCACACCTCAAGAGGGAGAGGTTGTGATTTTTTCGGATCACTTAGCTCGGGGCTTCAAACCGCCCGGCTCTAAATTTTACCGGGATGTGTTAGCCAATTTTCAACTCCGCCCGCAAGATACCGGCCCCAATTCTGTTACCAACTTATGTCACTTCCAAGTGCTCTGTGAGGTATACCTTCAAGAGAAACCCACAGTTGAATTGTTCAGAGACTGCTTCCACTTAAACCGCCGCACAGAATTCACTGATGGTCCCAATACCAAATTGGGCGGTATGGCCATTCAGAAAAGGAAAGAAATCACTTATCCCCATGCCAGACTACACAGTCACCCCAAGGAGTGGAATGCAACATGGTTTTACTACAAAGATACTTCCCTTGATGATGAAAATCCTTTGCCTGGCTTTCGTCCGGAGCGGCTCAGCAATACACACCCCTTCCCACAAAGGTTAAGTGCCAAGGAGAGGAGTAAATACGCTCCGCAATTGTCCAAGCTCCGAGCCTTCATGGCCAACGGTTTAACATGAGTAGATCTCGCACGCTGTTGGATATCATGGAGCATACTGCCTCTCAGCCGGCGCTCCGGTTTAATGTGCAAGTATACTGGTAGCGTTGATGACCCACTCCGACACACCAACATCCAGCTCTCCGATGATGAAGTCACAGAGGCTGTGAAGAAAATGCTGAACGAACCGGAGCACCTCTGCGCTCAAACCGGCCTGCGCCCTTTCTGTGCTACCAACAAACCGCCAGCTGTAAGATTTTGATTGTACTTTTTACTGAACCTGTTATTGCTATCTCTGTCTGACATCAATTGCTGCTTAACCAGGGTGATAATCCGTTTTGGAGCAAGAAGCTTCCACAAGACAAACCGGAGAAAGCAGAACGGCCAACCCGGCTAAATACCAAGGTCACCAAGAAGCCTGCTAAAAAGAGGAAAACCACTGCTTCATCTGATCCGGCTGTTGATGATGATGTGGGTAACTCGGACCTTGAGGTAGAACTCGATTCACTAGGCTTACTTTTTACACGCCTTATTGATGATGATACTTGTCAGGACGACGCTGAAGCCAGTAATGCTGATGTCGCTGAGGTAATTATTCTCTCTTCCGATTCAGATCCTTTGCCTTTGCCAAAATTTCGCCAGGCAAACCGGAAAGTTAAATTTTCTCATCCTCTTGCTTACTTGGATCCCAAATTTCTTATGAAGACTCAGCAACATGAAGCTCGCCGCATAACCCGGCACAGCGGCCAGGTAGTTACCTTCGCCGGTTTACCAAACAGTCCGGTTCGAAAACGCTGCTCCGAGGTCTCCGACCTTTTTATTAGTTTATGTCCTAAAGCGGGTTTCATCCGTCAACCTCTTAATCCGTCCGACTCTGATTATCAGGTTACTTCCCATTCTTCCTCTGGTGAATCGTCGGCCACTCAGCTGCCACCACTGAAAACGGTTCTTGGGTAAGCTAGACTGAACATATGCTTCTGGTATACCACGTTATAACTTATGCTGTTCCTTGACTCTTTGTTTCTCTTTGAGGGCTAAACCTAAACCAAGCAAGAAAGCCCGCCTGAATAAAGCGGCCGAGGAAGACGCTGCCCCTGAACAGGATAAAACACCAGATCTTGAAGCGTTCGTTCCTGAAGATATTCCCAATGATCCTCCTTTGCAAGATGATGCTATTACTGATAAAAGGCCTATCGATACCTCAGCCCCTGTTGACCAGCCTGCCAGCTCCGTCCGGATTGATAGATCCCGCAGTCCTTCAAAGCCTGCTGATAAACTGACCGCGCCAACGCAAACCGGCGAGTCCAAGGATGATGACGTTGTAATTACCAGCGTAGGTCGCTTTGAACCGGGGAATCCTGTCGCTTTGGCCAAGCATACTGTGAAAGAAGATTTTTCTGCCATGAACAAAGACAAATGGGATGTTGATCTAGAAACATATGCTGCTCTGAGTGCCCAAGATCTTTGTTCTGGTTACTTGAACCGGCTATATACTAGTCGTGACTGTGAAGCTGGCCTGGTAAAGATGATGAGAGATAAATTTGAGGTAACTTCCTCGTGCTTCTTTTTTCTTTAATTACTGCCACTTATTAATCCTCCTAGCCCCCAAGGGCCGGTTTGTAACCTTCTTCAAGCCGGGACTTGAATAAAGTCCTCAATACTTTGAAATCCATCAATGTAGCCCCCAAGGGCCGGTTCAACTTAGTATAGTTAAACCGGGACTCCAATAAATATTGTAACATCAGAACATAACTTGAGCAAATAGCCATTAGCCCCCAAGTGCCAAGTTGAATACCTGTATTGAGCTTGGGACTTTGCGATTTAGTAATAGATGAAAATTGAAGGTGCATTAGCCCCCAAGTATCAAGCGTATAACTTTTTATGTGGTTGGTACTTCAAATTCTTGTACCGTTTGCTTAAAGCCAAGCACTATCTTTATGCAGGCTGAAGTGAGGATCAAAGAGGACTGGATTACTGATCTGCAGTAAACTTTGAAAACCCAACAAGCTGAAACCGACAAGGCAAGGGAAGAAATTACCACCGCTTTGAGCATCACAGAACAACTGAAAGAGGGCTTCAAGAAGGAGCGGACTGATTGGGCCACTGAGAAGGCCGATTTAATAAAAAGAGCTGAAAGCGCTGAAGCTGCCCTTAAACCGGTGGTAGATGAGCTGACCACCGTAAAGCGGCAAGTACATTCCATGACCGCTGCTATCTTTGGTAAGCTCCTTTTTGTTTCCTGGACAACTCTGGCCTGCTTATAATAGATCTGGTTTGTGATCTTTCCTGTATTGTTACAGGTACACGCATTGGTCACTTAGGGTCAGATGTTCGGAAGAAGTTGATGGCTGCCTACAATTTAATTGAACAGCTGTATACCGGAGCGCAGCGGATCATCACCACTGCATCTCATAATAATCCGGCACCCACTTTAATCCAAGATACTCTGAATAGGTTGTCAATGCTTCCTGCTCGGATTGAAGAACTGAAAAAATCTGCTGCTCGAACCGGAGCCATTAACGCCTTAATCCGGGCAAAAGCATGGGTGCCGGATTTCGATCCTGTTGAAGCAGCTCAAGGCTATCCCAGCTTGAAGGAAGATGGCTCAGAGTTCAATGAAGATGATTTGAGGGTGATAAACCGTGCAGTACGCCCTCTAGCTTGTCAATTGGCTGAAGAGGCCGATTTGTCGCATTATCAAGCTCAGTACAATGATCAGAACAAACGAGTGGCTGCACCAATTCCTGAAGCGGAGAATCTGGTTCCTCCAATCCGTAAGCATACTTACGCTCCTGATATTGAACCGTCTTCTCTTATCCATGAAGAGGTTGTCTTTCAAGCTTTAATGGGAATCGACTGGACCACTGTTGATTCCCAGCCAATGGATAGAGATGAGGAAGCTGAAGTGGCGCGGGACGACCCACAACCATCAGACCGGTTTGATGAGCAGGCTTGAACCGGAAGCCGGTTTAAACAACTGCCTTATTATGATCCGCCAAAATAACAATGATCTTATTTGGGCATCGTGTTGCCTTGTAATAGAATAGCCAATACTTCTACTTTAAATATGCCTTCGTGCATACGCACTGATGCTTTTGCTTGAAATCCTCAATTTATATTCCCTGCAATCAGAAAATCTTGAACTGCGGTGGCGGTTATACCGCCAACCGGTTTATAACCTTGATATATATATATATATATATATATATATATATATATATATATATATATATATATATCAATGTATTTAAAATATATAATCAAATAGGCGATACAAAATACCTGCCATCATTGGGCATAAAGTTGGCTTAGCCAGGCTTGAAACGGAGGTTTATAAACCTTTACCATCAAAGGGGAGAAAACAACTCCCATGTAAACCGTGCTGGGTCATTATGAGCCCCCCTGCTACTTCATGATGTTAACAGGAAAGTCAAACCGGGCATATTTCTCCGGAGTACAAATGAACCGATTTCCGTCAGCTGAACCGATAAAAAAGTGTTGTTGGTTTAAAGGAAACACAACAAAAATTGAAGAATAGTCATAAAAGAAATATGGAAGCAAAGGCAATGATAAAAACCGTTTGCAAAAACATGCTTTACTGAGTTGATCGGATGGTGTTACCATGGTCGGACAGGACCAAGCCCCCAATAGGAGTGACAATGGTTCAAGTCAGCCAGGTCCCCAAATGAAACCGTGGCATTTATGCCGATCAAAAGGCGTGGCAATGGTTCGGGTTCGACCAAGCCCCCAAGTGATTCTGTGGCCTTAGGCCGATCAAGAGGCGTTACTGGTTCAGACTTGACCATGTCCCCAAGTGATCTAGTGGCTTTCGCCTATCAAAAGGTGTCGCATTGGTTCGGACACGACCAAGGCCCCAAGTGATATCACAAAGCTTTTTTGAAAAGCAAATTTCAAGGGGTAAACCGGAGGCCGTTCTAAGACAGAACAACTCCATGTGACCACACATGATATGAAAGGATAGAGACTCCGCTTTAGCTGAGGCTCCGGTTTTATTATATCAATTACAATATATACACTGCCAGAATATGTACATAGATAAAGCCGATGGCCCAAGTGTAGTAAGGCCGAAGATGAGCTATATTCCACGGCCTGTTGGTCTCCTCCTCTGATGTGCGTGAGTCTTTATGCTCTCGAATATCAATCAGATAGTACGACCCGTTGTGCAGATTTTTGCTGACCATGAAAGGTCCCTCCCAATGTGGGGATAACCTGTGCATATCCGTCTGATCTTGGATGAGCCGAAGCACCAAATCTCCTTCTTGAAAAGTTCTGGTTTTGACCCGGCGACTGTGATAGCGACGAAGATCTTGTTGATAAATCGCCGAGCGGGCAGCCGCTATGTCACGCTCCTCATCTAATAGGTCCAAAGCTTCTTGCCGTGCCGTCTCATTGTTCGCTTCAACATAAGCCGCCACACGAGGCGAAACGTGTCGGATATCACTAGGGAGAACCGCCTCTGCTCCGTAGACCATAAAAAACGGCGTGTATCCAGTGGATCGGTTGGGCGTAGTATTGATACTCCATAACACAGACGGTAGCTCTTCAACCCAACAACCCGGTGTTCTTTGCAATGGAACCATAAGCCGGGGTTTGATGCCTCGCAAGATCTCTTGATTAGCTTGTTCTGCCTGCCCATTGGACTGGGGGTGAGCCACTGACGATACGTCAAGTCGGATGTGCTCACGTTCACAGAATTCCTTCATAGTGCCCTTTGATAAATTGGTACCATTGTCAGTAATGATGCTGTGTGGAAAGCCAAACCGGAAAATCACCTTTTTAATGAACTGCATTGCTGTAGCTGCATCACACTTACTAACAGGCTCCGCTTCAACCCACTTGGTAAATTTATCGACTGCCACCAAAAAGGTGGGTTTTCTTATCCTTGGACCTTTTAAAAGGTCCGACCATATCTAGCCCCCATGTTGCAAATGGCCAAGTAATTGGAATCATCCTCAATTCTTGAGCCGGTACATGAGCACGCCTTGAAAATTTCTGACAGCCATCACACCGTTTAACCAAGTCCTCCGCATCAGCATGAGCTGTCAACCAGTAGAACCCGTGACAAAATGCCTTAGCCACCAGAGACTTTGAACCGGCGTGGTGACCACAATCCCCTTCATGGATTTCGCATAAAATTTCACAACCTTCCTCAGGAGAGACGCAGCGTTGAAACGCCCCTGATACACTGCAATGATGCAATTTGCCGTTGATAATTGTCATAGATTTGGATCACCGGACTATCTGCCTGGCTAGAGTCTCATCCTCTGGCAACTCTCCCCGGTTCATGTACGCAAGATAAGGAACTGTCCAATCCGGTATAACATGCAGGCTTCCACCAATTGAGCCTCCGGATTAGGAATAGCCAAATCCACTTCACCTAGGAGCTTGACTGACGGATTGTGCAACACATCAAGAAAGACATTAGGCGGGACCGGTTTACGCTGAGAGCCCAACCGGCTTAAAGCGTCCGCTGCTTCATTTTTTCGATGATCCACGGGCTCCACCTGATAACCCTTGAAGTGACCCGCAACAATGTCCACCTCACGACGATATGCAGCCATAAGCGGGTCCTTAGAATCCCAAGTGCCAGACACCTGTTGTGCTACGAGGTCCGAGTCACCGAAGCACTTAACCCAACTTAGATTCATCTCTTTAGCCATCCGGAGACCATGGAGCAAGGCTTCATACTCAGCTGCATTATTGGTACAAGGGAACATTAAGCGGAGAACATAACAAAACTTATCACCTCATGGGGAAGTTAACACGACTCCAGCCCCCGAGCCTTCCAATTGCCTGGATCCATCAAAATGGATAGTCCAATATGTGTGATCCGGCTTCTCCTCTGGTGCTTGCAACTCAGTCCAATCATTGATGAAATCAACAAGTGCTTGAGACTTCACCGCCGTCCAGGGTACGTACTTCAATCTGTGCGGCCCAAGTTCTATAGCCCACTTGGCAATCCGGTCGGTCGCCTCCCGGTTCTGTATGATATCGCCCAAGGGAGCTGAACTGACCACTGTGATCGGGTGCCCTTGGAAATACTGCTTCAACTTCCGGCTTGCCATGAAAACTCCATATACCAGCTTCTGCCAATGCGGATACCTTTGCTTGGATTCAATAAGCACCTCGCTGATATAGTAAACCAGCCGCTGAACCGGATACTCCTTGCCCGCCTCCTTGCGTTCTACTACAATAGCCACGCTAACTGCGCGAGCATTGGCCGCTACGTATAGCAATAACGGCTCCTTGTCGACCGGAGCTGCAAGAACGGGCGGATTGGCTAATTGCCGCTTCAAGTCCTCCAACGCTTCGTCAGCAGCCAGACTGCAGACGAATTGATCTGTCTTTCTCAGCATCTGGTATAAAGGGATGGCCTTCTCTCCGAGGCGGCTGATAAACCGGCTCAGCGCGGCAATCCGACCCGCCAAACGCTGAACATCGTTGATACACTTCGGTTTAGCCAGGGAGGTAACAGCCGTAATCTTCTCCGGATTAGCCTTGATTCCTCTGTTGGACACAAGAAAGCCCAGTAACTTGCCTGCCGGAACACCAAAAACACATTTGGCCGGGTTAAGCATCATCTTGTAAACCCGCAAGTTGTCAAAGGTTTCCTTTAAATCATCAACCAGTGTCTCCTTCTGCCTTGACTTGACTACAATATCATCCACATAGGCGTGCACATTGCGGCCGATCTGCTTATGCAGGAAGTTCTGTACACACCGTTGATAAGTGGCTTGGGCGCTCTTGAGCCCAAAAGGCATAGATACATAGCAGAAGGCTCCAAAGGGAGTAATAAACGCCGTCTTCTCCTGGCCCTTAACCACCATTTTGATCTGATGATACCCAGAATACGCATCCAAAAAACTCAAACGCTCACAACCCGCCGTGGCGTCAATAATCTGGTCAATGCGAGGGAGGGCAAAAGGATCCGCTGGACAAGCCTTGTTAAGATCCGTGTAATCCACACACATACGCCAAGTGCCATTTTTCTTAAGAACCAGCACCGGATTAGCAAGCCACTCTGGATGGAACACTTCAATGATAAAACCAGCTGCTAAGAGCCTGGCCACCTCCTCCCCAATAGCTTTGCGCCTCTCTTCGTTAAACCGGCGGAGAAATTGCTTTACCGGTTTATACTTGGGATCAACATTAAGAGTGTGCTCAGCGAGTTCCCTCGGTACACCTGGCATGTCAGAAGGCTTCCATGCAAAAATGTCCTGATTCTCACGGATGAACTCGATGAGCGTGCTTTCCTGTTTAGGGTCCAAGTTGGCACTGACAGTGAACTGCTTGGACGAATTGCCGGGCACGAAGTCAACAATCTTGGTCTCAGCCGTTGATTTGAACTTCAGATCTGAATCATGCTCCGTAGTTGGCTTCTTCAAAGGGGTCATGTCCGTCGGATCAACTTTGTCCCTATAATATTTTAACTCCTCCGTGGCACAAACCGACTTTGCATAGGCCGCACCTTCCTCACATTCCAAAGCAATCTTGCGGCTCCCATGAACCGTTATTGTTCCTTTGTGACCCGGCATCTTGAGCTGCAAATAGATATAACAAGGTCGTGCCATGAATTTGGCGTAAGCCGGCCGCCCAAACAAGGCGTGATACGGGCTCCGGATCTTCACCACCTCAAAGGTTAGTGACTCGGATCGGGAATCATGCTCGTCCCCAAAAGCCACCTCGAGGGCTATCTTACCAACAGGATATGCTGATTTGCCAGGCACCACACCATGGAACACCGTATTAGACGGTCTGAGATCCTTGTCTGTTAGCCCCATGCGGCGGAATGTCTCATAGTACAGGATGTTAATACTGTTCCTTCCATCCATGAGTACCTTGGTGAATTTATAACCTCCCACCTGAGGGTCTACCACTAATGGCAACTGGCCCGGATTGTC